>NC_134704.1:16330000-16630000 GCF_043290135.1 Rhipicephalus microplus
GTCTAACTTCTTGCTCAAAGCCTACCCATCTTTATCTGGTGACGGCGTTCAGACTTGTGTGAACATTGTCAATAAAAAACATTACGCAAATTTGAGGAGCAACATTAATTTGAAAATACGCAATGGGTAAGAAAACTCGATGGCTACACCCATCTCTCGGATTTCATAAGTTACACGTGACGTGAAAATTTGTGACCACGCATTTGAGGTGGTTAACTGTTTAATAATAAATAAATGACGCGTCTAATACACGCTTACATTATCGTAAAAAGTGAACGAGGACTAATATACCGTGATTTCGACCCTTTTTTGAGAAACGAATGAACCCAAGCAGATGCAGTTGAAGTGACGATTATTAACTACCACTGCTGTCGACAAAGCGATAGTACATATTTATTATCCGTAGATATATCTTTATACAAAAACTTTTAGTAAATCAGGCGTATCTGCCTCACTCAACGTGACCGAATTTTTGATTAACGTTTACTGGATGTTATCAGTCCTGTGAGGTCGTCGTATCGGTCACGGAATGGAATGAATACATAGTTTCGTATTGTTCGGCAAAAGTATTCCACAAGCTATTTCTTACATTTAACCTGAAAAACTATTTGGTCGATGCATTATCTCGACTGATGGTAGAGCTCTTCTTCTTCCATGTTCGCTTTCTATATTTTCTGAGCGAATTTATTCGTGAAAGGGAGCAGGTTGGCATGTTTTTATTTTGGGCTCTTTTTCATCTCTTGTTTGCTGGCACCAGGTGAGATCATCACTGTTGCCCCTTGAGCGTCTGTTCACGACAGAGTTTATGATGCAAGTCGATCGTTCTCTCATAGAAAATGTTAAGGGTTGTTGGGACAGGACGAGTACATTGGGAGGCTGCGCAATTGCCCTTCAGACCGAAGAGGCGTCTTAAAAACGAGGTCAGCGATGAACGCTTGAATGGGAGGAGCGACGAGCTGCTGTGTTTAAGGGAACGTCCACCGGCTGAAAAGGCAGTTTTTTGGTGGCGCCTTGAAGCACCGGCAGTTACCTGATATCCCTGAACTCTCGCATCACGGAGTTCAACACCGTCATCGAGTCTTATCTTGGGGAACTGGTAAAAAGGTATCCAAGAAATAACGAAAGGCTGGACTTCGCTTCTACAATCACCATGCCTGAGCATTAGTGAGCACAGAAATTTATTCTAACGAAGCGAACATAACGAAGCGAACAAGAGCATAATGAGGACGTCGTGGGTTCGTGTGTTAGTGGCATAAAACTGTCTGTTGGTATTCCTCATAAAATACTGGACATACAAACACGGGATTACCCAAAAAAAGACGTCTTCTCTTGGCTTTTTTCTCATGCGCGTGTTAGTACGCCTAGCGTTCTAACATCAAATGCTAACGCTCAGTCATTAGAGAGGTTCTCTACGGCAATATAGGAAGCTTTACTAGCACAAAACGGTTTACTTAGGGCCGGATCCAGACACTCACTTATGGGGTAAGGGGACGTGGTGATGATATATTGTTTTTACTAACAGAGAAACCCCTTCAGAGCATAAATACTCTTCATGTGTGCTCACGGTGATTTCACTCATTTGTCCTATTTGGTGATAGGAGGTGGACTACAAGCACTGAAGTGAGGGAGGGGGGAGGTGTGTTGACACAGACATTGGGGAGGGGGGCGACCGCCCTTTCCACCCCCCTACTGGATCCACCATTGGCTTTAGCTACAGTTTGTTGTTTTACTCTTCTGTTTATATTGGCAGTGTTTAATAATATATAACCTGTATTTAACCTATTCTAGCTAGCATTGATCACTTTAGTGAGCATTGTTATACAACCTACTATAATCTGGTGCTGTTTCTATGTATAAGTATTTAAGTTGTCACTTTATTATACTTTGTGAACAATTCTTATTGATTTCATTTTCTTAGTTTTCCTTCTGGTGTAACTCCCCTTTTCTTACCTTGTCTTTATGCGAGATGGGCAGTAATTTTAAATACATAGAAACGAACATCTTATAATTATCTCAGTGTTCTCTCATTCTTTTTTTGGTCTAATTAATCTCATAGACATGCACTGCAAATGAAAACTTAAAATAACGTTCCCGATGCTTTTCTATAGATTTACTTATCATTGACATCACGTGGTTTTGTAGTAAAATAGACACCTATACATTCATTTTTATCAAACAACAACAACAACAAATACTTAATAGAGTTGAGCTGTTTGTTTAATGAAAATTTTTTTCCCGTCTTTTGTTCGTTTCGTCGTCATAGTCATTCAGAGGTTGGAGCTTCTCAAGTAGTATTTAATGGTTTTCTGTCGTGTGCTCTTGCTACTTTTTTTTAAACCCTGGTTGAAAATACCTGCTTGTATTAAAAGATACAACTTCTGCAAGTTAAACGCAGTAAAAAAATCTCTTGTTAATGCCTTTGTGCGTAACATGATCATCAGTGCTCAAAATTGAAAAAAAAGAACACTCGCAGTAGCTCCATTATTGCAATAATGCATCAACAGAATTATTTATACTAATAATATTATTATTAATATTATTTTTAACGGGCTCAGGAAAAGCCATAAGGTCATTGTTCAGGCGCATGCAAAAATAAAACATTAAAAATAATCTATACAGTACAGTCCCCAGGAAAATCAAATAAAAAAGTGTAAACACAAAGGCAAACGAAATGAGCGCAAAATGGGAAAAATAAAAGACAATATGAGAATCATGAAATGGCACTGAAAATATTGAGGAATATATTAATATTATTTTTAATCATAATAATAAATATTGTTATTATTAAAAATAGATATCACAGGGAGCAACCTTCGTCATGCATTAGACAAATATTGCGATCACTGTGAGCATTCACTTTTATTTGTGACCGTTACAAACCAAGCAACTTGAAGCGGCTCAGTCGAGTGAATTATGTAAGCCACGTGACAGGGGATCTAGTGGCCCCAGTCAGAAGTTGGTCAGAGAAGAAAATTAGTCTTTGCTACGAAACACGTGCCACAAAATGAAGTTTTATGCTTTTTCAAGCGCTCACAATAGGTTCGCTCCACATGATTTCAAAATGTGAGGTGAGTCGGTCAATCAATTTCACAGTTTTTTTTTTATTTAGAGTGGTGTTGTAGCCTATGTGATATATATCTTTTTTTGAGAGAGTGCGCGTGCGAGCCCCAGTGCTCGTGTGGGAGGCATGTTCTATTGTGCGAATTTCGGAAACGCATTCAAGCGAAAATAAGGACGAAGCTCGAGAAATGGTTGGAAGCACAAACTGCTCCAAACCGCGCACTCAATGCCGGACCGTCTCATAAGCTCACTTGCCTTAATCACGATGCGGGCATGATTAAAAATCGACCACCAGGCCACCTTTCCTGAAGCGCAGGACCAACGTTGACTGCAGAGGAAGAGTGAAGATGAGAAAAAGAAAACGAAAATGGCTTTATCAGTGACGTCAGCACTTCATTGTGTGGCTTGAGCTGTCTATTGTGTGGCTCGTCTTGATTTGTGGAGTATTCTCTACAGTGTTCCCTCGCTTTCATCTGACGTGATATTGTTCGTTGCTCGCCTTGAATGGAATTTAGAAAAAAAAATAATATACTGCAATGCGATTGAAATGTTATATTTGTAAGTAGGTACCCTCACTTGTAGTAGCTCCTTGTACAGAACTGTAGTTTCCCGCTATATGGGTCAGCGCCTTCGCATCCACTCCAAAGTTTCTGTTTTTAGGGGCGAAGCTCCTTATGGCGTGGCTTGGGCGTCCCTCGTATGTAACCACCAGTGGCACATACCCGAAATAGGTATAACACTTGACCTCCAAGGTGGTGCCAGTGAGAGATTTCTTCTGTGCGTTGTTTAACAATAAAAAATAAAGCTCAATGTACATGCCAATGGCTGCTAATGGGGAACGAGAGACATGAGCATTTGGCTTTTAGTCAACGCGCACGCTGCGATCCCCATTAGCAGCCATTGGCATGTACATTGAGCACTATCGGACAAGAAAGGGATGCTACATTATACTCGCTGGGTGTAACCTCCTTAGCTTTAGAAAGGTTTAGCGAGCGTCGAGCCGCAGTGCCATGAATACAATGAACTTGTATATACCATGAATGAACTCAAGGTGGTTAAAAATGAGAAGTAGATACGAAGCGCAAGCCGTAAGAAAGTAAAAGCCGAATTCTCCTGTATCTCATTTCTCATTAGCAGCCATTGGCATGTAAATTGAGCCCTATCTGACAGGGAAAGGTTGCTACGTTATACTCGCTGGGCGTAACCTCCTTGGTTTTCGAAAGGTTTAGCGAGCGTTTGGTCGCAGTGCCATGAATACAGTGAACTAGAATATACCATGAACTCGAGGTGGTTGAAGGTGGGAAGTGGACCCAAAGCGCAGGCCATAAGAAAGTGTGCGTGTGCCACCTCTCGTTTAGTCCTTGGAATGTCCGCTGGATGGCGGTGCTTCTATATGGGGAATATATGATAAAAAGATGCGAGATGGTGGGACTTGGAGTGTTGAATAGATGAACGAACGGACACACAAACAGATGCATGGATGGACGCATGAATGGACGCAGGGGCGGATGCATGAAAGAACGCAGGGACGGGCGCACAAACAGACGCATGGACGGTCACACAGACGGACGCATGGACGGACGAATGCTTCGCCCAACTCTCCATCATTCACTCCAGGGATATGCTGCCATTTTGTTTTTAAATTTGAGATATTTTATTGTTTTTATTTTCAAGATATCATGGGAAGCGTAGTATAGTACTTGGGACTTTGATGGCCAAAATCAGTATATAACTATGAGGGACACCTTAGTGAAATGAATTAATAAACTTCATTTATTGTTCAGCAGTTTCTTTCTGGTGAGGAAGTGGTAAGAGAAGATTATCTCTGTCCATTCCCACCTTCCGTCGATGATGATGAGGAATTTGTGAATTTCGGAAATCTGGTGCTCTTGAACGTGCACTGTCATCGCAAAATACGCGGATTTCTAGAATTTCACTTCGCTATCACGGCGGTCACATCGAAATGCGACCATTACCGCCAGGATCGAACCCGCCACATTTGGTTTAGCATCCAAGCACTGTAATCGACACAACCGCGGCTGAAATCCAGGGAAGCATTGTGAGAAACGAAAAAGGGGGACCCGGACCTGATTGTCTGGCTGCGTTGAAGGTAAAGAGATCAACTGAGCGAGCCAGTGCCCGTGGCTCATGCCCGCCGCCCCTTCTTCCTCCTTTATTTGCAACCAGCATCACAGTAAGTTCGTATACAGATTAAGAAGATTGCTGGTTTACTAATAGTCTTCGTTTGTATCTTATGTGAAAGAAATGAAGGACCAGGTCTCCCAGCGAGGTTCTTATCTCTGGTAAACTCGTTGTATCCAGATTTCCAGTTCAGCCTCCTTCATTCACAACAGGGTAGACTCGCGCCCGCAGAGGAGGCGATATGTCAATGCGAACTTGGAAAAATAGGCAGGAGATAGAGAAATTGACTGAGCGGATTTTTCAGGGCTCACGCTATTGCTATCACGGGTGCTTAGCGCTTCATGTACTGAAATCACACTTACATGCATTTCCGTGTTTCTTTTTTCACAATCAACTTCTGTAGCGAAGCTGGGCTCCCTTTCATTCAGAGTATGAGCATGAATATTATGCACTGTTGATAGTCATGTGAAGCTATTAAAAGTAATTTGCTCTATCCTCTGCACGCCTTCATATTCAACCACACGTCATTTAGCAGCCTTTTGAGTTCCAGTCAGACGAGCCTCTGCACGCTGTCTAAATAATTAACCCGTAGCAGCTTGTTACGCAAAAAAATGCGACCGTGCATTCAGCGAGTCAGTTCATCTTTATGAGGCACTTCATCCACTCCTAGGAACCCTAGAAACTAGATGGCGCCCCCTGTAAGGACATTTTCGTGCATGCTTGGTAATTTTTCTTTCAGTCAGAGACGTCATTCAGCAGCGGTGCCTCCCTCTAATGGCACTTACTTTCCCGAACTTTTAGATCTTCGTCAACGCTATGCAATGCTCCATTCGCACTGTCAACGGGGTTACCGACCATTAACCGTGAATGATACATCCACGTGGTGAACTATCTAACGAATCAGCATTGCCGGCTAGGTTTTATTTTGATATCCACCCATTCGTCAAAGTCTTCATTATTGCTTTCTTTATTCATACCCCAAATTTTAGAATTCGTCACTCCTGTTCTTTTGGTGCTCGTCCCCGGCTCTCTTAGTTGCTAGCTTGTTCACTCTTCTTTACGCTTGACCTGACACCGCATATGTATTCATTGAGCTATTGATAAATGTATACGGCAAGTCCAAATTACATTAATCTTAAAGGAACACTAAAGGTAACTATTAAGCCATTGTTGATTGTTTAAATAGCAGTCCAGAAACCTCGTAGTGTTGCTTCTGGGTCAATCAAGTGCTTATTTTGAAATGAAATCACGTTTTAGTGGTCCTCATCACAAAAGCGATCTTCAACTTACCCGCCGTACACGTCACTGTGGCCGTGCACAACGTCGCCCGGCTTTACTGCGTGGTCACCGACACTCGTAGCAGCAAAACTAAAGCAGCGGGAGCAACAGCAGCAACAATGACCATTGAACAATTTCCTGCCATTGGCTTCGAGATGGCAGATGTGCTTGGTTCGACTAGGCCCCGCTAGATGGCATGAACTGTCCAGTTTAACCAGGTGGAAATTGAACTTCTGAACCACTCGCTCCACTCCCCATAGTAACGTTCAGCGGTCATTTTTAGCATTAATTAAACAGAAACAAACAAGCAGCATTTCATTACGTCTCTTGATGCACGGATTTTTTTATTTAGTGCATTTAGTTCGATTACTAGTGATTAAGTGTAGGCTGTACCTCTGACGTTATCGGGATCATTTTGCAAATGTGAAAAATTTTGCGGCGCAAGTGTTTTCACGCATTTACCTTACTTTTTCGGTAAGTAGTGCACTGATGTTGATAAGAATGTCATTTTAAACGTTGTTGTACATTGAGCTTTCACTCTCACGTAAAGTTTTATTTGCCTTTAGTGTCTTTTTATGCAGGGTGCTTTACCACAGCCCATATTTACTCATTGACTAAATTCCAACAATTACGTCCCTGCAATTATGCCCCTCAATGGTTATTCAAGAGAGAGAATCGGTTATGTGTTATATGTTAGTTATGGCAAGGATTCGTACAAAAGACGCTGTTTTGTTGAGTTTTTTTCTCAACCCTTGTTAATTTATGTATTATTACCTATTCGTTAAACAAGCCTATAACGCCATATAACGGAGAAGACAAAAAAGATTCAGCCTGTTTAATCTCCCCCAGGCAGGAAGGTGAACCACAGAGAAGTTAAACAAGTCCAGACTATTTAACCTTCTCGCCTTTCTTTTGTTGATTGATATGTGGAGTTTAACTTCCCAAACCACTATATGATTATGATAGACGCCGTAGTGGAGGGCTCTGGAAATTTAGACCACCTGGGGTTTTTTAACGTGCACCCAAATCTGAGCACACGGGCCTACAACATTTCCGCCTCTATCGGAAATGCAGCCGCCGCAGCCGGGATTCGAAACCGCGCCCTGCGGGTCAGCAGCCGAGTACCTTAGCCACTAGACCACCGCGGCGAGGCATCCTTTCTTTTGTCTATCTATTTCCATCTTCTTGTCTCTTAGCCAGAGGCTCTGTAAACAGACATAAATACATGTGCTGAATTCACCTCTACTTTTATTCGCACGTGCCTTTTCGCTGTCCGTGGTTGAAAAATGAGCGCAAATGCGGTATACGACTTGGCGAAGGCGTGTCCTTCACGGATGTAAAAAGACCCGCCGAAGGCGCTCAAAGTGTAGGATACTCCTCGGTACATGATCGATTCGCGAGTGCGGTCGGAAGCAGACGCGTCATTTCTCACGACCTAGAATATGGCAGGGAGCGTCCTCAGGGAACCGACGTAGTGATCGAAGGAAGCGAGCGATGCCAGAAACTTGAATCGCTCTTAGAAACAACCCGAAACGGACACTTGTGACGTCCATTCCAGTGTTTCAAGTTTTGCAGATACGCACAAAAATAGAGCTGTCACATTTGCTCAGTTGAATAAGGACTTTTTATTGTCGTTTTTATACGTTTTATATGAACGAATGCTTCATATAAGACCACAAAATTTCCTCAATTTGAGCATTGTATTTTTATTCGTCACGCAGTCTGTTCATTGCGAACCAGCGTGCAAATACCGCAAAAATGTTTTTTAATGCGACTGCTAGTGTATCAAATCAAATGCCATAAATTTTCAGTGAATGATTAGCTATGTTCTCTATTATTTATTCTTTGAAAAGCGTACGAGGTAGCTGTGTGTTCACGGGCATCACTAGCTCCACCTGATGCCTCTAGACTTCTTTTCCTTCCAAAAAAAAAAAAATCGAAGACTTCAGTTCTACCTTTCTTCTCTCCGCTTTGTCTTTTTCCACTCGATTCCGCAGCCATCCATAGCCCTAGATAAATAACGGGGCTTGTATTCTGAGGTCCCAATAAACTATTTTCCTCTTCTTCTCTCTCTCTTTCTCTATTGTACGAATTGTCTTAAATTTTAAACTTTCCAATTGTACGAGTAACATCCATTTGCTCGCTTTGCATTTGTTTCCACGAAAGTTCGTGTAAGCGAGAATTATTGTTCGCCACATTACCCGTTCGTAAGTGGGACTGCGGCGAACGGTTGAGCGGGTTTTCATGTCCGGTGCACCCACTGCGATGTTCATTCTCCGCTTGGCCAGTTCTACTGAGCGCCGTAATGCACCCAGTACATCACCGAGTTAATGACAACACCTATCTTTCACGGCGAGCTTGAACTTTCACGAAGGCGGGAGGTCGAGCTGAAAAGAGATTTCCCGTCAGCGGTCGTTGGGAATATTTACTGAGATTTTACGGCGAGATCACGAGTACACCACTTTTATATTTGTCGAGGTTGAGAATAGGACGCCGCAGACCTGGACTCGTTTTCTAGCCGACTTGACCGCCAGACTCGCTGTAATGGATCTGCCGTGTAAAGTACGAGGTCCCATACGTAATTTATTTCAGGACATGGTTATCGAATTCAGAAGGTGCTGGATATAGGTAATGCAAAAACGCTCGTCTACCGTGCTTTGAATGCATGCTAAAAGGGGTGTACACAGAAAAAGCGAACGTTCCTAAAGAAAACAAAATGTTGAGAAAAGCAACTGCCTAATTTATTGCTCTGGGAAAAAAGGGTGGGGGGCACACAATATTAAAGAGGTAAGTAGAAAGTAAGAGCAATTTTTAATACCAGAGACATGGTCTCCATGTTTAAGTGACGTGTTGAAACACTGAAGTTCAGTAATAATGTATGTCATTACCTTTTCCGGCTTCCTTATTCATATGCACCTTATCCCACTGAAGTTAATGTTGTTAATGTTATTATTATACAAATATACTTTCTGACGTTAAAAGACACAAATATATGCTGAATGACTATGACCTACATTGAAAGTCTGTCACATGAATAAAGTTCACCGCTGCAGATAGTCCCTGCTTGCGGTATTAAATAAACAGCTGTGCTTGTTTCGAAGAGCCTCCCATATTTTTCTATTTCATCAAGTTATAATAAATTAGTCAGGCCTCGCAAATGAGCAACAAAATTTTGTGCCACTTTCGCCCAGCAAAAAAAAGGACAGCAAAAGAAAGCCCTATTAAATTTTGTAGTGTTATTCGTACTGATTCGCACCAGGCAATTCGAGTCCTGGCACACTTTTTCCAAACGAAGAATTCGGGCTCTGTTGAGAAATTTAGCAATGAGTAACATTAGCTACCGGCGCCGGCTGCCGCTAATTGTTTTTCTCCTTCTCATTTTTTTCTAGTTATTTTTCTGCCATAACGCAGTGCATATTTCGACGATGGTAGTTCGAATTACAGGACGGATGTCTTGATGTAGTAACTACTCTTAAAATATGTACATAACTTATTTGTTTGAAATATATTTTTATGTATCTTTTTCTCCCTCCAAGTACTCGCTTTGGAAAGTTTTCCTTTGTTTTGATTGTTTTTTTTCAGTTTTTTAGCTAGAAATACATTTGGAACACCTCCTCTACAGTCACTGAAGGCACCAAGAGGACAGAATGGGTCAAGAAAAGTGGCTTAATTTGATGTGCTATAGCCGTAGGCAGACCTTGTCATCAGCAGTCACACGCGTCTTTTCAGCTTTGAAGTGCAGCCGCTTCACACTCATGCCCTCACACGCGAGTAAGGCGGAGAATCTACATCGCTGCCGAAACAGCAGCGTCCACAATTTCGAAGTGTGGGTGCCTCAAAAGTTGTGGCATTCTCTCAAGGAAGAGATTAGAATGCGTAAGCATCCATCCCACGTGCTTAGTCGCGTTTGTCTTGTTAGCTTGCTCAATATCAACGAGCACACGAGCACCATCCTTGCATTCGTTTAGTGACAGCTCTCAAATCCGCGGTAACTGTCCCGGTAAGCGAGAAAGTACTTTGGCGGTTGTTATGAGAATGTCAGGTTTCTTCGGGCTTGTCAGGTATCCAAGTATCTCCAATGTACATGTAACGACTTGTGGCAGCATAACGAATCCCTAATCCTATTTAAGATCTTTATACTCCTCAACGTAATACAAACGTTTGTAGGAGACAAGAAATGTACTGTTTTAGGAGTGAAGCTCCTTATGGCATGGCGTGTGGGTCCCCCGTTGTCGTAGTGCCTAACCTCTGGCACATGCCCGCATACCAGTGGCACATGCCCGCCCTCGGGCACATATCCGCATGTCCACATGTTACGAAAAACGTAGCACGGCGTCGTTATTACGCTCTCGGTGTTAACAAAGCACTTACGATGTGCTACATACTCTCGTTTAGTACTTGGGTTGTCCGCTGGATGGCGGTATTTGTATATCATGAAATATGATGGAAAGAAGCGAGATGGTGGTACTTGAAGTGTTCAATAGTTGGACGGACAAACGCACGGGCTGACGCACGGACGGAGAGACAAGCAGACGGGCAGACGGACAGACATACAGACACACGGATAGGTAGATAGACGAACGGACGCAAGGACGCACAAACAGAGAGATGCACGGACGGACGCATGAACGGGCGCATGAATGGGCGCACGTACGGACGCATGGACGCACAGATGGACACACAAACGGATGCACGAAGGGGCGCACGTACGGACGGACGTACGCACGGACGGAAGCACGGACTCACTGACGGACGCTTTGCTCCACTGATCATCATTCATTCCGTGAATATGCTGTGATTTTTTCCCCAAAACTTTGTCTACGAAATTAGTGACGTTGTCGCAATATTCGTACTATTAAATGTTGACAAATTGTCCTTCTCCTTGAACAAGCGAATTTTATTGGCCCAAAGATTGCAGAGTACAGTAGTGGCAGATGAGTACACTAAAAAAGGGGGCATGCCAGTTTTAGATACATTTCTAATATTCATTCTCTCTCTCTCTCTCTCTTGTTTCTGTCCTTTGCTGAGGCTCATGCGTTTCCCAATCTGTGATTAGTGTCCCATGGACTTGATGTTGACGAAGGCAGTAGTCGACACGTTCAAGGCGAAACCTGTATTTGGCGCTCCGCCGCGGTCGTGTAGTAGCTAAGGTACTCGGGTGCTCAACCGCAGGTCTCGGAATCGAATTCCACGAAATTGCTGTAGACCCGTGTGCTCAAATTTCGGTGCACGTTAACGAATCCCATACGGTCAAAATTTTCGGAACCCTTCACTACGGCCGTTAAACCTCACATATCAATCAATAAATCTTTACTTTTGTCAACCTGTACCCAGGAAACGAAAAAACAAACTACATTAATACACACTGCATACTGATAGCGGTGAATAGAGCAACGGTCGTCGATAAAACAGATCAGAGGTAAGGCGCTTGAGTACTTATACATGCGGCATCGCATGTTCTAGCGTCATCACTGGCACTTGCAAAATCACTCCGAGAACTGGCCCCATATCTGCATGTTAATCTGCAAATTTTGTCGAAAGACGATAGTCTTGCGTGTGGAGAGAGTGAACAAAACATTTATTTGATAATAATAATAATAGTAATATTATTAATAATACCTTTTATTTCTTCAAATAAAACAGAACAAGAGTGGACAAACAGACAAATGTATAGACAGACAAATGAACCAAAATTTTTGAGTCGAAGGTCCCCAAAAAAAAACTATCGTCTTTAAAAGAACTTGATCATTCGAGTCCTGCGCGTAATCATCGTAGTGTTGTTTTTGTGCACCGTTCATCGCTTATCAGCCAGCGCCCATGTCTGGTTCATCTGCTTCAAAAGATAGCCTGCTGTCGCGCATGTGCGTTGATATGATTTCTCTCCCTCTCTTTTCACAGTGTTCTTTTATAAAGAACGGTGGACAACGCTGTGTGGACATTTCTTTTGATAGATATGTGGGGTTTAACGTCCCAAAACCACGATATGATTATGAGAGACGCCGTAGTGGAGGGCTCCGGAAATTTAGACCACCTGGGGTTCTTTAACGTGCACCCAAATCTGAGCACACGGGCCTACAACATTTCCGCCTCCATCGGAAATGCAGCCGCCGCAGCCGGGATACGAACCCGCGACCTGCGGGTCAGCAGCCGAGTACCTTAGCCACTAGACCACCACGGCGGGGCATGGACATTTCTTTTACAGCTTCTTTCTGCAAGCCTGCCGCATTAAAAAAGTACGTTCTTCCTTCTTGCGGTGTTTCGTCTCCCGGCTTGGAGCCCAACTCGACCAAACGTAACAATGATCTCAGACAATCGCGAGGCATCTCATGCATGACGGCGTGGTCTGCCTTGAGCATTACTTCGTCTTTGTGAGCGTATCTCAAAGACTTCAAAATATAACAATAAACAGGTGTTGAAATAATGAGGTCTTATTTATACATTTCTTCATTTGTTCATTTGACAGCATTTTAAAATCTTTTTGTTCATGTTGTATTTGTCTTAGCCAATGGGCTGTTATTCTTTTAGGGCATCGTTTTTTTTAGAAGTGAAGGTTTTCTAACTTGGCGTAAAATGACGTGACCCTAAACAACCGTCATGAACAGGTGCTCGCTCTTTTCGTATTCTCATTCAAATTAGTTGTCGCTCCCAGAAAAAGCGCACAAAGTTGTGTGGCGTATAGCAAGGAGTGAGATAAAGAGATGGAAAGAAAAAAGGATGTCTTGGCGGGAAAGGTAGCCACGAAAAAGGCAGGACTAGAACATGCGTATCCGCGATCCCAACATAATCATCTTGAACAATTGGCTAAGCAGGCATTCCTAAAGAAAGCAGCATATTTCTGTACGGTGTCGTATATCAAGGCAGCGAATTTCTTCAGCTAAGGGCAACATGTATCTTGTGACCGAAAAAAGTTTGCCTTGCTACGGAGACATCACGCGCAACCTCCGATGTGCAATGTACAGTTTGCCTTACGTCGCGTCACCTAGCAGCCAACCCTGTGACTTGTCCAGGCAGTAATCAGTCGACTAATAGGCTGCTTACTACCGAGGAGAAAGACGTGCATCTCAAAGCTAGGCACGACCCTCTACGGGAACGCGAGTGGCATCGACGGGCCGATCAAGCCTACTTGGCCGGGCGAACAGCCGCGAAGAGACGGCGACACGCCGATTTTGACTGTGATCGACGAGGTTAACGCCAAAAAACCGATTGTTTCGCGCAAGGCCCAGCGCTACGGAAGCCGAGTTCGAGCGGCTATGAAGCCAAGTGTAAATGGGGAATGCCGACGCCCGGTTTCTACGTGAGTTACTCTCCCTAGTATCGACATTCACGCAAAGTGTGCAATAGGCTGTGGTTCGACTCCACCCTCCCTGTGCGAAGATCAGTTGAGTGCAGTGAAATGTGCTTCGAGCACGTTCTCAAGGCTGCTACGAGAACTCGCAATCGCCTGTCTTCTCCGGAAACACTGACTACAAAGACATTCGGCTTTGCAGGACCTGCCGGGGACTGTCCCACGAGAGAAGGTGCCGCATCTGAGTACGTCAAATTGCTGCACTTATCCTTTCAAACCTCTCATATTCCCTCATCTCTTCAAGATCGAAGATTGGATGCTGTCACCTCGGACAGCATTGATGAACAAATCGGTGGCTGACGCACAGCTATGGACAGAATGGTATACAAAGCGTGAGGAGAAGCATGCTATAGACATCCGAGACATACTGGTATGGCTAGCAGCATGCCTGAAGATGCTGTGGGCGACCTGCACCGAAATTGGAGAATGCTAGCCAAGCCAGTCTGCGTGTCGGGCTTGGTTCACGAGTGGAAACTCTAAGTCTGGCTGCATTTTCTAGCCGCTCTACAAATTCTACTACGCCAAGATCAATTAGAAAAAAATAGGGCTAATTCCCGACAATGTGAACGAGCCTTTCAAGTGGGAGGAGGCTGAGAGAGGGTAAATTCTCGAAGGCATGAATGACCCTCTCCTTGTGATATGATCTTCCGCGTGTACCAAACCTCTTCACATCATAGCAAGGCCTATTTGCAACGTGGTAAAAGCCAGCAACACTCAGTGAAAACACAGCAGCTATCGCTAGAAAAAAACAGCAACAAAAACTCAAATATGATCCAGTTTTGTTTTGCTAAGTTTTGCGAGACCTCGTGCAAGCTTCCCGCATTATTTAAATTCCCTGTAATCTTAATATTGCGAGCCAAATTTCCAATAGGATGGTTTCTCTTCCTGTAAAGCGTGCTTTGTCTGCATTACTTGGTTGCACTAGAAGAAGGCCTCTTTCAGTTACAGTAATCAGTATACAAGTGCATGATCGCCAATACTGAGCATAAAACGTATGAAGTGCAGATTGAAATTGCACTGTCAGAATCAAAAGTATTGAATTAGTTATGCAGAAGCAATATGATCGATACTTTTTGCGTTGAAGTTGCAAGGCGGACGAAATACGAGGCAAGAATATAACCGATGCCGTTTCTCGCATTAAGCTCTCAATGAGCTCGATTCTTTTGCAGTCAATGCGTTACGACATCAAATTGCAAAACAAGTGAACTATTTTCAGAATGTTTCAAAGCATTCTCGCCGGAGGCAGCACCCCTCTCACACCCTAAAATTTCTGGGCTGGGGGCATGTGCCTTCCCCACCTCTTTCTTCTCTCTGGCCCCGTACTTGGCGCATATGAAGGGGGCTAGCTGTATGTGTGTGACATCCTAGGTATATTACCCTTGTTATAAACGAAGCGTAATTACAATTACCATAGGATTCGTTTGTCATCGTTGCCTTTTTAGTAGGTAAATTAAGACTAGATTAGTTGAAACACTCGGCATACTTCAAATCACGGTTAAAGCCGCTGATTAATGCTGTATAGATGTGCGATCGAATGTGTCAGATGGCATGGAACGCACTAGAATAGAGAAACTTTGGGATCACATAGTTCTTGATTGATATGTGGGGTTTAACGTCCCAAAACCACTACATGATTATGAAAGACGCCGTAGTGGAGGGCTCCGGAAATTTAGACCACCTGGGGTTCTTTAACGTGCACCCAAATCTGAGCACACGGGCCTACAACATTTCCGCCTCCATCGGAAAAGCAGCCGCCACAGCTGTGATTCAAACCCGCGCCCTGCGGGTCAGCCGCCGAGTATCTTAGCCACTAGAACACCGCGGTGGGGCATCACATAGTTCTAGTGTTCATCGGAAAGATGCCCATCACTCTTTTGACACCTGAGGAAGAGGAGAGAATTGGAAGGAGACTGGTCTTCACGTTACAGCAAAGCGCCAAATGTCCCCGCGTGCGATCAATATGGAATGCGGAAGCAAGACTCTTCCCTGTTTCCTAATCTTTAAAAAGGGAGATGAACGTGGTGAAAAAAAACTGCAGCCAAAGAAACAATGCCAAGACATGTATGTGCACGCTCCACGCGAAAGGTTTGTCATGCCTTTGACGATGACGAAACAGTGTGGCTGCTAAGGTGAGATCACAGAAACATTCCAGAAACTTGTCCGCAGTTATGATGTTTAAGATAATAATAATAATAATAATAATGATAATAATAATAATAATAATAATAATAATAATAATAATAATAATAATAATAATAATAATAATAATAATAAAAATAATAATAATAATAATAATAATAATATAATGCACGGCATGTAAAACACACCGACAAAGCACGCGAACCATCGTCGTCCGTGGTAGCTCAATCGGTGGAGGCTCCGATTGAAGGGTTGCGGGTTCAGATCCCACCGACGGAAATCATGATTTTTCATCTCCATTAATTCCGTTCAATCGGAATCACATTCAATACAATACAGGTAGAGAACAGCAAATTAAGTCGTGTATACCTTTCTTGGCTAATTGTCTGTTGGTTGCATTAATTCTGTCTAATAAAGAAAGGAACCTCTCGAAGAACTTTTCATATATTGCCTGTCAATGACAGCACTGATATGATGTCAGCGATGCATCCTGGCAGTAGCTGACATGCAGTGTTCCCAGCTATTTAATAAATTTGTGTGTTTGAGATGACGGACATACTGCACCGCTGGGACACAGCCTTAGCATATATTTCGCTTGCTTACGTCAAGTTTTTTCCCCACAAAGTTAGCACATTAACATAGGGCGAATAGCTACTTTCCGCCGTTTGAAATATGCTTTAGGGACCTAACCTGTACTTCTTATGACAACAAAGGGAAGAATGATGAGTTTTAAACCACAAAAGCTGGCAGGAATATACTGGTAATAAGGAAAAGAGAGAAAAAAGTATAAGAGAGCCAACATGGATATATGTGCATGTGCGGCAGAAGTGAACATAAACAAATGATACTGCGCCTAAGTATTGTTTCGTGCAGTGAGTTTTCTTGCACAAGCTTGAAAACTTCGGACCATGAAAGTTTGCTGGGGTTCGCAAGATTTATATCATCAGAAGCAAGAGAGAGAGAGAGAGAGAGAGAGAGAGAGAGAGTTGAGACTTGACGTCTTATGAAGGATATATATATATAAAGGTACACGTTATTTTATACAAATTTGAAGGTAATACGATAATCATCGGCTGCTCTCAAGTACCAACAACGAGCCCCCCGTTTGCAGACATTGATGATCATAAAGCAAGAACAGCACGCACTTCATCGCATCTGCGCACTGTCTTTGCTTTGTGATCACAAAAAAACTAGCCGGGGATCTGTTGTGCAGGCATCAATGTCCTAGAAATAAGCGCTATATCTAAAAACAAAGTCACAACTAGAAAGAGGCCTGGCTTATGGCCAATTTCTCAACTTGCGCAAACAAATGGTTCTCTCTCTTTCAACAACATTCCAGGCCGCCATGAACGTTGTTTCGCTTCGGTGACATCTCGCCCTTTCCGCCATTCTTCTCGTTCGGGCATGTAACGCCAGTATCGCTTTTTTTCCCGCTTCCAACTTAGTCGACAGGAAGCCCTGTACACGACTCGCGTTGTTTCCGATAAAGACAGGGCCGTCCGCACGGAGCTGCCACAGTGTGGCATCAGCGGGTGCACGACGACGCACGTTGTTTGCTTGTGGATTCCTCGGTTGGCGGCCTCTGACAGGGCCTGTTCCCTTTATCGATTCTCTGCTCGGTGGTGTGCTGAGTATGCGGTGACGCTTGCCTCTAGCTCACTCTACGTCGCTCTTTTTCCTCATGATGGGCTCGCATTTCTATTTTGCTGTCTCCTCCCCTCCTAATCTTCTTGTCCTGTCTCTATCACGTGGCGCGTCACGTTATCCTTGCATTAAATAAGGGGAAAGTGGAATGTCACACAGTGTTTTTGAGACAACTATCTCGAGAGAATGTGACAGGTGTGGTGTGGAATGCTGTTGAGCTGGCTGAAGCACTCCAGCACAGTTATGCAATAAATACAAACTTTTGTTCTTGTTTTCGCGTGTAGGCGTGCCAGTTTCTGACAGTACCAGGAGATAGTGTAAAAATGTTACACATACTGACGCTGTCCTACAAGCCCTTTGTGAAAGTGACGAAATCTTGATGCTTAGTGGCCTTTTTTTGTTAGTCTCATGCACAAGATTTAATTTAGAAAATACATTTTTCAAGCTCTACCATAGAACATTAAAAACTGAACGTAATGATCCAAGCTGGACGTTGGAAATTCTGAATTTATTTTGTTACCCCTGTAACAGGGGCCAGTTTGGGCAAGGGTTCCTAATACTACCCGTCAAGAGTTTTTTAGTGTTTCTTGCAGGGTCTCTGACGATGTTTTGAAAGTCTGGTAAAATGTATGTCTATGTGCAGATACAAGAGGCTTGGCAAACTAAAAGAAAAGGAGACTCAAGATAACATTTTGTCAGCTATGAGATAACATTTTGTCAGCTATATGACTTGAAAAAAAAACTATATATTTGGCACCTGTCTGAGCCAGTCACAGAATTACACAACTCCCTGCTTTAAATCTTACGAGTTGTCCCTTCTTCAGTACTACTTCAGTCGTAGAGCCCATCAACAGGAAAAACTTCAACATCAAGTGTAAAAGAGGCAAACTACGAATAGAGAGCCGCAAAATCATTGTCAATTCATCCACGCTTGATCTGATGTTCATGCCCGAGAGAACGAGAGAGAGAAAGGGAGAGAAAAGAGCTGACACAACACAACCAAGAAAAAAAAACCAAGATCAAGGGTGTTCGGGACTAAAATATGCGATGAATATCGGAGACTGTCTCGGGAAACTGCAGATTGCCCTGTCGTATTTGAGAGGCCATTTACATATTCATGCATACGTGGCACTTCTGTGAGATCTTGAAATTAAAATTTGCTACTAAGTTTTAGGCATCTGCAGTATTACGCATGCTAATCAGGTTCACGGTGCACCTATTAGCTGTTCGAAAGGGGTCTTTGAGTGGCCGACTTTCACTGCCGCTTGAAGTTGTTCTTCTCGCGTGCTGCTGTGCCGACGCAGCAACGAGGATGAAGTAGACGCAGGCAAAAAGAGGAGCTCACGTGGGCCATCGAATAAATAGATGGTTTTTGCCATTCGATGTAGCAGCCTCCTTCTACCCCTCTACAACGGAGACTTCAGACCATGAAATAACATTACAGAACCTTCCACCAGGCACTCGCAAAGAGCCAACCAAACCTGACCCACCTATCACCATGGTGCGAAGACCAGATACGACGACCACGGCGCCGTGCATTCTTTTACCGCCGTAATCGCCAAATTCCGGCCAGCACGCCCAGTCATTTGGCTTCTCAAGATGGGGGATAGTTTTTTCCTGCGTAGCATCGTCTCGCAGTAGGACAGGAACGCCATCGCGGTAGCCATGATTCGTCTTTCTCTGCGATCTGTTGTGCCTCCTCCCGAACCGAAAGCATAAGACCTACTTCGAGGTTTCGTACGAGCCCTACCACAACCAGGAGTGCCACGTCACTTGCTCCTTGCCGCGCTAAACCTTAGCACTGAGCGTCGAGTCAACAGAACCTCGCCCCCCCCCCCCCCAAACAAGTCGAATTCAGTCAAGATTCCACCAGGTTTTGGCGCTGCGGGGTCAATGAATACGTCGGTAATTACAACGCCGTCACACGACTTGGTAGTCAAAACCGCGCTCAAAGTGATGCCATGCACGTCAGGTGCCACGAAAAAGTGTCATCTTCCTTCCGCGGCTTTGTTCACTACACCTGACATCACCGACGACAGTGTTCGCGTACAAGCGCTACCCAGCGAAGTAGTACTGACATCAACCGGTGATGTGCCAACACCAGATGCCGATCAAGAACTCGCCGGAGCAACTTATCCCTCTAGGCCATGTGACGAAGCAGCTCTGTCCTTGGACACTGTTGTGCCACTTCAGCGTTCTCGATGCTCACAGCGTGCGCGCAAATGCCAGGGGATGATGACTCTTGCAGCGCGCCTTGTACAATTCTACTCTGCTTCCCTGTCCCAGCGCTGACGCTGTCGTGCTTCAATGTTCATACACTTCAAAGGCAGACGCCAGCTGAGACGCTTCTTGCTCTATGTGCAACTGGCGTGTGACTGAAAAAGAAACTCGAACACCATGTAACTTTCATCGAGGCCGCTAATTTCACCAGATCGTGGCAACGCCACCGGTCTTGGAGCACGAGTGAATCACCTCATGCCGTACGTCTTCAGTTGCACAATGATGTGCACTCGAAAGGACACACGACCGCACTTCTACACGACGTGAACGCAATGGCTCCCATTGTGCACAAAGGTTCTTTATCCGTCCACTGTGCCACTCAAGGCCCCGACCTCCCGAACAAAATTGACAACCCCTTCAACCCTCCCCTGTTCGACCAGGACTGTCTAATGGACACTTTTGGACTACAAATCTGTCTACATGGTGGGGAGGGGGGGGGGCGGCTGTCACACATTCTTATACATATGAATGCCCACGCTGGTAATTGAGGGCTCATGAAAAATTAACTGGATTGTGTGCATTTTCCTAAATCGATTTTAAATAAGCATACCTCTTTTCACGTGCTCAATATAACACATCGACGTATTGCTACCAACGTGGTATACATGAACCAAAGTTGAAGCGCCAAGTGGGCACGAGAAAACGACAAAGGCGGCTGGCACAACAGGCTATGTACCACGCTGCTCAAACTTCAAGAAAGAATCTCTCTCAGGTTGCTGAGCACTCTATCATGAGATGCGTACGCCCTTTAAACAAAGAGTACGGCCTCTAAACAAATATTACCTCGTCCGAGAACGTCGCTACTAAAATAGTTCTTAATGAGGTTTCCGAGGCTTAACTATCTAGAAAGGTTTGACAAAGCCCTCAGGTGATGAATACGCAACGCGGCTTTGTTTACGTCCTAAGATGCGAGTTCTAAGCAACTGTCATCTTGCACGCCGCTTCAGTGCGGGGATGCAATCGCGGTGACTGGTGGGAGCTGCGTCAATTTTTTCGGTACAGTGTGGCTCAATATGTGCAGACTTGTACCACAGACGTGTTTTTGAACATACTTGTCTTTGCTAGGTCGGCTTTCGGAGTATTTGCTCGTTGTCACGACGTAGCCGAAGCCCGGGGGTGTTTTCCCGGGAACTCACGTTCCGACAGTTTAGTATCACACACGTTGTGTGTGTTATTCTTGGTTCTGATCGCTCACTGTATAGCGCGGTTTCCTTGTAAAACCTTGCTACAAGTTCTAGCTGAGCTTACTAGCGCTGAATATCTCGCACTGTGGTCACGCAAGCGATAATGCTATGGGGATCTTTGTACCTATACGCACAATATGATTCCATTCAGTTTTTGAAGTTCAAGTCTAGAGAACGGGTGGGCATGGCTTAGCAACTAAGTATAGCGTGCTTTCGAGGTTGTGAATTACACTGAGAGATAGGATGGGGAACAATGATATAGAAGGGCACAGTGCTGATAACAATAGTGAATACAAGGTAGGGAGTGGCAGAACAAGTGAAGAAATAGCGTTTGAAGAAAGAAAGAAAGAAAGATAGAAAGAAAGAAAGGAAGAAAGAAAGAAAGAAAGAAAGAAAGAAAGAAAGAAAGAAAGAAAGAAAGAAAGAAAGAAGAATAACATATCAAGCATTTGATTCTTTCCACACTCAGGCTGTTCGAGACTCTTCGAACCAGCAAGTGGAGTTGAAATGTACACTTAACATCACTTCTCCTAAGCATGCATGCATTCGGCGTAAGTGGCCCATTTATAAACGTGGTCTGATGGCGCACGTGCCTGAATGCTCATGCGCCGAGAGACTTTTTTTGTTTTCATTCTGGCATACTTGACCTCATTACAGCTTTTGCATCATTTCAGACATTATGAACACTCTAGATGTGTTATGAAAGGCACGAGGAGAGTTTATACTGTTTCCACATGCTTAACTGCGTATGAAGTTCAGTAACGAAGATACGTCTTAAAATACAGAATGGGCGAACACGAAAAAGAAAGAGAAGTCAGGACACCACTGAAAACTAGCAATTGAAGAGGCGCACAGGGGCGGAAAAGAAAGTAGGAAAAAAAATTATCTACGCCTGCCCAGGCAAGAGCAAGGCAGTAAACCTCGCAATCAGGCACGCATGCAGGAATTTACGGGAAATGTAACTGTTCAGGTGTTTAAGTTTTTCCTATGCAAGTTCATTCACTGTTGGTTCAAACATGCGCTAGCATTATTACGTGCATGAAAATCACATACATCTCCAGCCGACCCTTTTTATTTAGGAAAGAATGTGCTTCAATGTATGTCCTATCTGCCATGGCAAAAAACAAAAACGTTGTGATGCGCATTTTGCTCTCAACGTGTGAATTGTGACTCGGCAACACTAGTGACATATTCATAAATCATGAAAATAGTGGCTCTTCTGTAAGCTAATTGAACACAACGAACAAAGGAAAACATAAATAAAACCTATTTACAAGGCTTTCCCGAAGCTACATCGCAGCATCGTTAAGAAAGACCGTGTGACAGGAGATTTACATTGTGTCCCCCTGGTGACGTGGGTGACTGAACTCTTTAGCCAAGTGTCTCGTCGGCGCAATCCTATTTTAAGTTATTAGGTCAGGCCGGTTGCCCTGCGGGTCATTTCCGTAGCAGGAAAGAACGGACTGCTTTGACAAGGCTTTACTGCCTTGCTCAGCCCTGGTTAACTTCCCCGATTTTCTCCGCACTCTCTTTCTTTCTCCACCGTATTTGACTCAATATTAGCAGAAACGGTGCACCGTTCACTAGAAAGAGCTTGCCAGCAGCATTACCTCTATTCATACTCAAACAAAATTTGATAGAATATAATGCACTTATATGTTATACTTGGTTAATCATGCGCTTGATGTGTCACATAGCGTTTTATTTAGGACCATCCTCAATGATTCAACCGCATACATAGATGAGCGTTTTCTTCTAATGACATGTGCTGTGGTGCATATATATATATATATATATATATATATATATATATATATATATATATATATATATATATATATATATATATATATATATATATATATATATATATATATATATATATATATATATATATTTATATATATATATATATATATATATATATATATATATATATACATATATATATATATATATATATATATATGCGTCTATTATACGAAATAAGCTACATGTACGTGGACTAACACTGGCTCATTTGCTGACAACGGTACATTCCTTTCATTATGACGCTTTGGTTATTGTACAAGTGAATAAAGTATGGAAGTCACAGGTGCGTGTCCTCTACGTTACGTTGTAATATAATCAAAATAGGTCATATTATCAAAAAGTTTTAAGCTCACCTCTTCGCGTGAAAAAAAGGGTCCTACGCGAAGCAGAAATCACGACAAGTAGCATAATGGGCGATGAGCCAAGTGCACATTATCAACATAAAGACTATGACTGTTGAATAATAGCATCTGCAGTTTTACGTCCCAGAACCATTATATAATTGTGAGCAACACTATAACGAAAGGCTTCGCAAATTTTGACCATTGGGTGTTCTTTGTAGTACGCTGACATCGCACATTACATGGGCCTCTAGCATAACGCCTCCGTCGAAATGGGACCTCCACGGACGCAATCAAACTCACGACCTTCGGATAAGCAGCCGAGCACCGTAACCCTTGAACCATTGCTCCGCCGCGGTGGTCTAGTGGCCAAGGTACTCGGCTGCTGGCCCGCAGATCGCGGGATCAAATCCCGGCTGCCGCGGCTGCATTTCCGACAGAGGCGGAAATGTTGTAGGCCCGTGTGCTCAGATTTGGGTGTACGTTAAAGGACCCCAGGTGGTCGAAATTTCCGGAGCCCTTCAGTACGGCGTCTCTCATAATTGTATGGTGGTTTTGAGCCGTTAAACTGCACATATCAATCAATTGAACCCCTGAATCATCGTGGCAGACACTATGCCTGTTTATATCTACAGCTGGCTTCCTATTTTGAGAAGAAAAACTGCAGGCAGAATGGGGAAGATGAAGAGAAGATAATGTCTGCGCATATACCTCATGCTGTAAAGTATCATCACACACAAAGATCTGCAAGTATATGAAACCCGATCGCTTTCTTTTTAATTTTAATAGCTGATGAAAGCAGGGTTACTCTTTAAATACACTACGCAGTTTCCTAGTTCAACTTAGAAGCTTGCGCTTAAAGCGTTGGACAGAATGATGACATCCGCGAAGGTGCCGATACACAACAGCTCTAATATTCAAATTTTTTAAGATGTTGAATTTATTTTGCATAGATAGTGTACAGAATGATACACAAGTCAGCAGAAAATTTTATTATTCATCCCGATTTCCGAAACTTGGTTTTTCGAATTCACGAGAAATGTATGTGCAATTTTCATACATAGTCTAAAAGAAAAAGGAAGAAATAAAATGTGCTGACGCCGACTTCTCTCGTAGGACGATGACATTCAATTCTGTGAACATCGCGTCGTTTTATGGTCAACGATTTCATGCTTCCTCATCGCCTTTCTCGTCTCTCTCTTTTTCCTTCGGAGAGATGTCGCCAAATTTCGACTCGCAGTCATGAAAGCAGAAAGGCTTGCAATTCGGTTTGATCGAGATCACGTTGCTCAAAGCATGAAGGAAGCGAGAACAGCGCTTTCAAGTTTGAGTCACCGTCCTTTTCAAAAGAGATGAAACTAAACTTGCTCGGGAGTCATTGCAATCGTGCTGGTGGTCTTTTAGGAAACACCGAGGCACTGAGCGAAGCCTCGAGTTCTGCTCGGTCACCTACAGAGGTTTCCAACGCGGTAAATTTTTCTGGAGCTGGTCTGAGCTGCTTTTGATGTGAATAAATTTGGCAGTAAACAATGCCCTATGGTTACCGGCGTGTACATATTGCATAATTTTGGCAACTAAGATGCAGGTATGCAGGTAACAGACGAGTCTTTCTCAACTGAAAAAAATGCTAACCATGACGTGAACGTTTTGATACCGGCTACGCGTATAGAACAATACTGCACCGAACTCGCGATACGCTGCTGCGTCGGCGGGATGAACGAGGGGCAGCAAAGGTGAAATAGTGGGAGCTTTCGTTCCTTTAGGATAAAAGAACGTCACGCAATTCAACGCCTGCTGGGTTTTTATGGTATATGAGCAAGAAGATGCGCAATATAAAAGACGGGGGCTCCTGAGTCGAAGTAATAACCCAAGTGAGAGAGACGCACTCGAATTATTTTCAGGCACGCGTTGAGGGGAAAGAAATAATTTTCAGGCATTAACGAAATACAACGCGCCCGCTTTTGTGTAGTTCGCCCGTGGTCGTTACTGTCATCTGACTGTTAAAACAGTCGCTTAACGATGTGACGATAGGGAAAAAACTCAGTGGACTACAATAGTTTCCTTGTTTGTAGATACACTGTGTTATCTTCTACAAGGATTTTCTCTGACGCGAAGCCCTTCGCTAGCTAAAAAAAAAACTTTGAAAGAATTGTCAGAAAAATGTGTCACGCGAAAGCTTCAGGTGCCCAAACGTTTTTTACAAGCAGGTCACTTCATTGCTGTACATTATGTAAGCAATACTGAACGGCTTTGTGAAATGATGCTTAGATGTGTATGTCTTTTTTTCCGTGAAGAAGGGACGACGGAATGAGGGAAGGAAAGCAGATAGGAAGCAAAGAAAGAAGCTATGGCAAGAAAAGAAGAAAGGTAGGAAGGTGATAGAGAAGGAGTGGAACACGGAAAGAGAAACAGAGAAACATAGGCTGGATATTTTCTTGTATTTGTGCCATCATCTCGTGAGTGGTACTAATGTCTATACAAATTTTCTTATAGTGGGTGTAGTGCTACATTCTACGCTAATCAGCAAGTCTGTTTTTCGCAACTCACCTGTAAATAAAATTTACGTTTAGCTTGTTCACTGTAGGCCAATGTGGGTAGAATTTACATTGTCTCTGTTTAAAAATAGCTTCTGGTTGACCTTTCTGGTTTTCTTATTTCTTGTTTCTCTCTCTTTCTGCGCGGTACTCGAATTATATTCAGATGAAGCGAACGTCACAATGACTTCCTACTTCTCGAAACTCCGCGAAACTTCAAGAATGTATTTGTGGAGAGGATGGTTACGTCTTCTCAAGCACTGACAGGGAAAAAAGGAAACAGATAATAACTTAACAGATTGAAGAAAAAAAACATTGTCCATGTTGGTATAAACAAGTTATTTTACGCAAACTAAACTTCAAACTAAACTTACAACCATTAGCCTCGTGATAACCAGATATTGTAGATCTTGGAGATTGTTGCATCACTTTTCACCTTTCGGCTAAGAGAAAATTGGCAGAGAAGCTAAACTGCCTTCTCATTTGTTTAAAACTTCTTGGACTTCAAAATAACTTCACATCTGCAGTGACAGGAAACGTCAGCCGCATCCTCTTAGGCATCAACGTTGCTTCACGCGTCGTTTGCAGACGCCGCTCCTCCGTGGTAGACGGAGAAACGACACTACAACATATTTTCCTCACACTTTAGTGGTGATGACAGCTTACGCGTCGTGGTATAGTTTTCTGTGTGATCTTTTTCTGTGGGATGGATGAAAAAATAATGAATTTGAAGTACACAACAAAAACGACAGTCATGCAAAACAAATCTGTTTTATTATAACTGGCAGCCGCATAGCTGCAGAAGCAGACTTTGTGAAAAGAAATTTTCCACTGTCATTTCATTTAGAAATATAGTGAAAAAAAAGGACAGTAGCACACGTACTCACTCACGCATTCAATAAACTAAAAACGAAAACTTTGAGGATGCTTGAGCTTCGTTTTCAAATAGAACACGATAGCTTTATCTGGCCCCACTCGCTCGGCCATCTCAATTTATTAGCTGCATTTTTTGGTAGACACCGTTCCACAAAAAACAAAGAATGTCTGTTTGTCTAACTATAACCGGTTTCAGCTATCATAGAATGACTACTGCAAGTACAATTACAAAGAGGCCCCTACGACATATATTTTCCTTTAAAAATTGTGAGGTAGGTATCTACTAAGTGTCAGGAAGTTAACACGCACACTTACGCAGCTTCACACCTAATTGATGCTGTCACTGTTCAATATGATCAATTAGTCACGGGTGCTTTCTAAGTGAACGGCCCTTATACCAACCACTCACTGCTGAATTGACGTCTTTTGACACGTGACCCATGAGATCTCGGCAGTTAAGGAGACTCCTCGGGATCGACATGCCATTTGTAGAGGTTTTGTTTTCTGAGACAGTTTCAAGTGTTCGTGTGGCTCTGTGTTGGAACATCTGCCTACCACGCACAAATTCTGGGTGTGATTCCAACTCAACCAGAAGATATACTACGTCTTCAATTATTCGCGCCTATTTCTAATTATGGCTCATGGACAACGCTGATTTTTCGCTCACAGGCAATGACACGCTTACCGGCAGTGAAATTTTTGAAAATAACTCTTTAATAGTGGTGCTTTAAAAAAACAACTAAAGCCGAAGATACAACCTGAACAAAACAGTATCGATGACATTGCCCCGTATCATTTTGATTGGTATAGTGTAAATAGAAAATAAATGCTAATGTAACATGAACGCTCCTGTGAACAATTTGCCTGGCAACAAAATGCAGGTATATACTAATACGTGTGATGAACCATATCTTTGCTTCTCATATTTGTGTAGACGTATACGTCTTTCACAGCAATAAGCTCTGTAAATATTACAACGTATTTCGCATTGGTTATCTTATAATCAAAGCAACTTTTGAAGCACCATATAGAGCATGCATCTTTATTTTCGAGCTGAATATGCGCGTGCTCGTTCCTGCCGCTTTTATTCAAGTTGTCAAATTGAGAGCTTTGGCTTGTCCCATAGCTCTTTTTATTGTACGAAGGGTTACAGATCCTGTGCACCACAACTGGCAGTCACAAAGGTAAATGTATAAAACATTATTTTCTATACTGGTTTCTACAAGAAAGTGATGAAACAGCTCGGTAAGCCTTTCAGACTTCAATCCCCTCGCGGTTCTCATTTCTCGCATTAGCGAAGACCGCTTGAAATATTGAAAGTTGAAGCTCTTAGGGATGTTTTTATTTTCTTTCTTTGTGCACTTTAACGTTTTGGTTTTCTCGAGTTGGCTATTTGTCGTTCTTATTTGACTCCTCCTCTAAATCTCAATTTGCTGAACCATCATATAGTAAGAACAAAGGAAAAGAACGTGTAGCTTGAAATAAAGTGCGCTATATTTACTGTAGAATTTTTGTGAATTTAAGGAACGAAAACATCTCAGAGGCCTTGAAATATTTGTTTGTTAGTAATCCGCTCGTACCTTGACAGTCGATGTAGAAGTTTGCGCTAAGCGCATCTTTTTTTTTTTTTAAGAATGGCAACGACGACGAGAAGTTTGTTTTGCCACAAACAAGTCTTGATATGCATAAGCATAGAGCGCTGGTAATGATGTTTTGTTTATATTGATTTTGAAGATGATACCCTCGTCTCAGTGAAATTGAGGAGAAAACCCGGGCACGTTAATCATAATTGGAAAGATAGTTGTTTCTCATGGGTTTGATTGTATTTTGTCCGGGGTTGGCATGTGTGTTGCATCATTTGTGAACCAAACATGCTTTAACAACAGTGAATGTCACGTAAACTCACGTTTTCTTATAAAAATTGAACATTCACGATGTTCACATCCAAAGTATGCCGAAGTTCAACCTGGCCACGAAGTCACATTGTATAGGTTACCACATTTTGAGCAACATTTTGCGCAACTTAACGACTGTCTCTCATGAGTGACTTAATAATATTCTTTGTGTCGTCAGAAATATAGCGCTTCTTCTTCGTTGTCTAGTGGAAAGCGGGCTACACAAGAGTCGTCGGAACCACATCCACTTTCGGAACGCCAAAGACAATGAGATTTCTTGAAGTTTTGTGGCGAGCCGAGTAAGCTCGCTGAGCCAGCCGACGAACGCCGTCCTTAACGCATGGAGCGCAGTTGTGCCATTACGCCTTTGCTACGGTGAACCACACAAAAAGCTTTAAGAGTAGAAACCCATTACCAGGGCTGCTTACATGCCACAGCACAGCACGTTCTTTGTTTCGTTGTCGCTTAGACTCCATCCGACCTTCATCTTCCGATGCGAATTACGAACGCGTCGACGACTTCGTGGCTTTAGCGTTTTGCAAAGGCACAGTAACGCCGTGGTGGCCTGGGATTTCTCGTCCCGTCGTTTGCATATTTACTCGAGTGGTCCCGAGGTGATTACCTCGACAAAGACCCGACTTCCTGGGAGGCACGTCTTGTTGGTACTTTTTGCTTTCTTTCATTCGTTCAAGAAACGTTCATGGCAAGGACGCTCTTGTAGTAAATCTGTAAGTTACGCATCTAGGCTAACTAAAATGGTTCACTGCAGTGAAAGGCTGTAAGGTTATCACATTCTAAATGCGAAGCATTTCTTAGCGAACTTCGGTGACTTTGAGCGTATCTATCTATCTAGTCGCCTGCGACTTTTAGCTCTCCTGGCCGTTTCGATAATAATATGTATACCAAACTTGGTATGGCATAACATGGCTGTACGAAGAACAAATTTGACTGGTCATAACATGAAAACCATAATATGTATGTCATGAATGTCATGATTTACATTTCATGGTCCTAAGCTCTTGCGGTGGTTTCATTCCCATGTCATGTTGGAAAACTGGTATGGTATGGTATGATTGCATGGCGAACACAAGCGACAGACCCTAACATGAAAATCTTAATATGCGTGTCATGTAACAACATGACTACATGCCACGCTCATGAGGCACTCACGGCCGTTTTGCTAGTGCCACATATACCAAGTTTGATATTACGGGCCTTGAATGGATGACGAAGGCTTGATACTGCTGCAGACATGATAAACATGAGAAGCGTGTCATGTAACAGCATGACTACATGCTACGCTCATAATGCGCTCGCGGCCGTTTCGCTAGCTTCACATATACCAAACTCGATATTCCGTGACGCGAACGGTCGACATAGGTTAATGACATATTCAAACATCATAATCACGACAACGTGTCATGTAACAACATGACTACATGTCATACTAATAATGTGCTCGCGGCCGTTTCACTAGCTTCACATATGCCAAATTCGGATTGTATTACGTGACGTCAATGAATGACGAAGGCATGTGATTGGTACAAACATGATAATTATGAGATACGTGTCATGTGACAACATGACTACATGCCACACTCAAAGCGCCAATACACTTCGACGTGACCCGGTGTGCGTGCGCGCCGGCGGTCGTTTCGTCGCGTCACGCCGGCGTTGTCAGTCTAGTCGCCGGTACTGCCATATACTCGCAGGCGCGTGCCGCACTTAGCTGCTATGACGCATGCGCGTTTCAGCACGTCCGGCGTCCCTCCGTCACGTAAAGAGGCAGACCCAGTGCCGTCTAGGTAACGTACTGGGTGTGAAATGCAGCATGTCACATTTCGCGCTGGTTGGCGTCGGGCCGCGCCTACGGACGCTGGTCGCGACGGTCGCGACCGGCATCAGACTATGGAGTTTTCACGCTTTGCTAATGTATAGCGTCGCTATTCCCAGCGTGCGCGGCGTCAAGGTTACGTCGAAGTGTATTGGGCCCTTCATAATGCGCTCGCGGTCATTTCGCGAGCTCCAAATATACCAAATTTCGTGTTACGTGACGTCAACGAATGACGAAGGTATACGACTGCTGCAAACATGATAATCATTACACGCTTGTGATATAAGAACATGACAACATACCACGTTCATAGAGTGCTTGCGGCCGTTTCCCTAGGTTCACATATACTAAATTTGGTGTCCCGTGACGTGAATAGATGACGAAGGTAAACGACACATCCAAACATGATAATCATGAAATGGAAGTTGTGTGCGGCATAATTTACTTCCACTTCGTAACGTTGTGGTGATTTTAAAGTGGCATACCAACCTTCACTTAAAAAAAAAACAGCGCCGCTGTCTGTCTCCTTCCTTCTCTTGTCCCTTGTTATTGGCGCTGTTTTTTTAAGTGAATCATGTCGTACCAACTCGCCAAAGCAACCACGTTAGCTAATATCAACCTTCATTATTCGTGCTTCGCGTATCATGGATTCCCATTGCACGTGGGGTCTGCCAATTTTTAAATGCGAAGCATTTCTTAGCGAACTTAGGCGACTTTGAGCGTATCTATCTATCTATCTATCTATCTATCTATCTATCTATCTATCTATCTATCTATCTATCTATCTATCTATCTATCTATCTATCTATCTATCTATATATCTATCTATCTATCTATCTATCTATCTATCTAGGCGCTTGCGACTTTTATCAACGCGGAGTGACCACGTAACAAAGATAAGAAGGCCACGATGAAACCGAGATGCTGCATTATGTTTTATTCTTATAATTTTTTGACATGACCTCAATTCTGAAGTTTTAATTTTGTTGTCATGGTAATGCGGTTGAAAGAAAGCGATGTGAGGTCACTTACCTAAAGGTTCAGTCACCGGATCAAGTCTGACATGGTAGGTTAGAGCATGGCGGTGCACTGCTGCGTGAGACAGGAGAAGAATATAAGTATACCAAATGAGATTGAGATAATTAATATAAACATGATAAAATGTTCAGATAAATAATAAAAACTAAACATGCAGTTGCTTTAGTACACCTAAGTCTGGCAAATAAGAACGCTATATGAAGGCTAATAAGGATAATAATTGCGACCAGAATAGTGGAGGGGCTGCCAACATGCCAGGTGCTTCGGCCCGACTCTGTCGCTGATCTTACATACCACTGAAAGTAATGAAAAACTGCCTGTTTCACTTAAAATTAATTGTGAGAGTTTGAATGAAATCACATCACGCGATAACCCCAAAAAATTACCAGAAACTATAACAACAACGTCTCCAGCCTCCATGAATATGTTCAAAGGTGTTGTTATATCACGTCGGTGATGTCAATGCGAACAATGTGACTAAACAGGAGTCAGCGGGATATTGTTTTCCTTCCTGTGGATGCATGTGTTCTTGTGCTAATACAGGTTGCCACGTAAGTGAGTTCTTTCGGCAGATATATACATATATATTTTTGCCATTCATCAGCCGAATATTTCTGATGCATTCACATAAAGAGCCACACGGACAAAACACACGGGATATGGGCAGGACGCTAAACTCAACCAGTCAGTCAGCCAATCAATCAATCAATCAATCAATCAATCAATCAATCAATCAATCAATAAATCAATCAATCAATCAATCAATCAATCAATGAATCAATCAATCAATCAACCAATTATTCAATCGATCGATCGATAGATAGATCAATGATATTTCATCACCGTTCACCACTGCCTCATACAGCAACCTTTATCCTTCGAGACTTACTGATACGAAGCACAGAAACAAGGTGCGCTGACACTTTTATCTTTAATAGATTCTGAATTCTGGCAATTCATTAACGTTGCAATATTCTAAATAATATGCACACTTGATATTGTAAGATTCAATGATTATTATACTGTTACCAATAAGTTGAGAACTAACAAACAATGATGTCAAGAAAAGTATAGGGGATGCTGTTAGAGATAATTGGAATGCAAATGTCAAGAAAAAAAAGTGGACAAAAAGTCAAATTTATTCACATGTTCGTAACAATTACCCCTAATAATGCCCCCTACATTTTCGGAGGCATCATTGTTGGTTCACGTTATTATAAAAAACTAGCCCTAAATTTTCATTGTGCCCAAATTAGTAATTTCCAACACTCCTTTTTTATTGTAGTAGTTTATTAGCCACTCATTTTATTATGTTTCCGGGCGTGAACTGGGCTTGTTTCTTCCTGGTAGTTGATGACATTAAAATACCACAGTAATCAAATATTACATTTGAAGTTTAACCATTTTTTTTTGCATTATCCCCAATGTTATATAACTCGACTTTAGTTCAACTCTAACTACGCACTCAGAATAATTTTTGTTACCATTTTCGCGTTGCCGCCAAGATCAGACACATTTTATTGCGACAAATAAAAATTTAAGCAAAGCTCCATGATGAAAAAAGGAGCCACAGCATTTACATGTCTTCTCATCTTCAAGCATGCTTAATGAGGAGGAACAGGAGGGAAAGGAAAAGCATTTTTAAGGTTTTCACATGACTACAGGGCACACACTAACCAGGCAGTGTCAAGTAATATTTAGGGTTTAATGTCACAAAACCCCGATACGATTATGAGATACATCGTACTGGAGGGCTCCGGAAATATTGACCTCTTGGGGTTCTTTACCGTGCACTCAAAATCTGAGCACACGGGCCTACAACATTTCCAACTCCATCGGAAATGCAGCCACCGCGGCCGGGATTCAATCCCGTGACCTGCAGGTGAGCAGCTGAGTGCCTTAGTGACTACAACACCGTGGCGGGGTGGGGTGGGGGATTTAATAAGCACAGCTCAGAATCACGCATAATTATGTTCGAGCTGAGGCTGCCATATCTTCTCTTGTTGTTGTTGTTGACAAAACATAGCTTTTGTTATCCGTAAAAATATCCCAGAGAGAAGACTAACGTCGATTTTGTCTGAATCCTATTCCTCACGGCTCGGTGGGTCCGGTAACTGACGCAGTGCACTAATCTCTTAAAAAATATTTGATGAAAAATACTCTGAAAGAGCAGTTTTTTCTCATGCCACTTCCACACATATGAACCAACCATGTTTTATCAGTTGTCAATTACTGCAAATAACAAGCCTGGCCACAACGCTTCCACAACTATAGTCCTATAGCCTCAAAACTGCATGCCAGACAGCGAGCCAATAATTCTTCCCTTTGGCTCGGTGAAATCAGCGAGTGTGAAAATTGCGCAGCTTATCTCACACTCACTCACCGTAAGAACGTGTCAGCCAAGTACAAGAACACACAGGAAGCACTAAAAAGTCGAAATCTAGCGTGAAGAAAATATGGCGCTTTGTATAGCGCAGCGAGAGCAATCAAAATATACTGCGTGACAAGTTTGAAGATGCGTATTCTTGAGAATGCGTGAAATCATAAACTCTAAAAGATTTGCTAGAGCCACTGTAAATAAAAAAAAGAATTCTCCACACATCGTATTGTGTTGAAAACACGATTCACTCTGAAATGCCCCCTTGAATTGTATTCTCAAAAGACGGCGCATCCTTGAATATCGTCATTGAACGACGTTCTCTTCCGAGCAGCTTCCCGTATATGTTATTTATACATTAAGTACTGAAAAAAAAAACAACACTCCACCTTTTTTTTCTTTTTCGATGCATGCTTGCAACACTGCCCAACTACGAGCGTCACTGTTTACTCGCCTCCGATGAAAGGAAACACGCTATGAATGAGCTCTGCAGAAAAAAATAGTAAATGCACACAGTGTTTTGGTCCTCCAAAGCAAGCAAGAGAAGATGTACCGATAGACTTACATAAGATTCGACATGAAATAAAATCTAGTGCCTATGGACTCTTGTCGAGACTAAGCAAACACGTGATACACCACTCTGCAACCTAAGCTGAATCTCGAGGAGCAACACCCGTTTGTCGTGCGCGCCTTTGTTAAACTCCACTGCACCGAGCCAACAGAAGCTTTCAGTACCTGTTTGTTCGTTTCTAAACCGAAAAGTGTTGAATCTGAAAACGAATTCCGTTTTGCGCTGACTCATCGCCTTTGCGTCTTGCTCTTTGTTTTCCATGGTAATCAGTCGGTCGCATTGTTGCTTTGCTTTGTTCCTTGTCAAAGCCGAATGTCAAAGTAGAGAGTTTGCAGCAACACCATTTTACTGGCTGGGCGTGAATTGTGCTGCAACAAAAAAAGAAAAAAAGTGACACCAGTTAACTTTTTCTGGTTTTGAATTTTTCGCTATTTATTTTCGGCCCTCTCTAGACGACGCTTGCTCCTACGGCGGTGCTACTCCTCTGCAGCACTGCGGAAAGTGCAGTAGAATTAGTGCAGGCTTCTTCGGCGAGGTTAAGTTTTATCGATGGCGCAAGATTCTTTCATTCTATACAGAGGTCAAACACCAAAGAAGGAGGAAATAACGATAGAAGAAAGGCAGGCAGGTTAACCACGGCTCAGCCCGGTAGGCGGTCCTGCACTAGGGTGCAAGACAGCCTACCGGGCTATATTCAAATTACCATTTGAATAATTGTAATGTAGAACGGAAGGGTGAACTTGCAGAGACGGGAGCGACGCGTGGAACGGGGATAACTAAGTGCATAGCTCTCTTTTCGCCAACGCACTACGCAGTTAGAGCGAGCGAAAATAAAAACATACGCACGTCTTGACGAATTCGAAGAGAACACACAGATCCGCATTAATTTTATGCATGCTCATTTTCATATGACTACAAAACTACGCCGAATAGAAAAGAACATATTCATCACTCTTGTGCCATTGACAAGCAAAAAAAAAAAAGACCGACAGAACTTAAAATCAAAGCTTGCCGCTCGATGTGTACGGAATTGTAATTATTCTTTGGTTCTCAAGTTGGTCGCACAGGAATTCGTGTTAGCCGAAGAATTCATTACGCCGCAGAAAAGTTCGCCACTTTCAAACATCACTCGCAGAACATGTTCAGAGTGCCGGCGAAATAATTGCTCATCAATATTCAACGGTGCTGATCGCGGTCACGGTGCACGCATTCATCTGGCCAAGCTTGGAATGAACAGTGAAAACGAGTAGATGTACAACAAACCAATCTCTGAACTAACGACGTGGTAATTGAGATATACGCTTGTGAAGAGGTATAAGACTGTAAAGATAGTCTGAAGCTTCCGGGGGCGATTGTGCGTTGACAGCGGTGATCGAAACATTACCGATTGCGCAGGTTAAGAAAATGTCCCCTTTCAAAGTAGTTAATGCTGTAACCAGCGAAGTCTGTTGTCTGGGTATATCTTTGAAGTCTTTGTTGTCTGGGCAAGCGTAATAAACATCTTGTGCGTTGATACAGTGGTTGCGGTTCTCCGCTGCTAACAGAAGGTCACGAGTTCGATCAAAGTCACGGTGGTCGCATTTCGTTCGAAGCGAGCTGCTAGAAGGCTCGCGTACTGTGAGATGTCAGAGCACAAGCAAGAGCTCCTATATTTTTGAGACGCTCCTCTACGGCGGGCCTCAGAATGACATTGTGGTTATGTGAGTAAGACAAATTATTAGCCTCAAATTATTTGTGAACATGTTCAGCTGCATCAATGTCCTCCTATCTTTCAGTACTCCAGTTCCGTAAACATTCCTAGTTAACTCCATGAAAAGGTTGCGTAAACTGATTTCTCGACGACGGGGACACAGAGATATATAAAGTTCGATGACGCGATGCCTGAGCTGCGTACTTAGGTCACTGCTGCAGTTGCGTATGCGGCTGCAGTTTATTTTGCTTGGCCCGAGGCCCGCATAAGCGCGAGGGCGAACGTCGAATAAGGACGCTTCCTAGGAAGCCGAGGCGATAGCGCTGGCTGCGGAAACGAGGCGGGTCGTTAGGCGAAGTGAACCGAGCGCCTAATTAGCCGGGAGAGCCACCTTATTGCAATATCGAGCTCGAAGGAAGATATGGTGCGCGAAGTTGGAATAAGGAGAATTGCCAGGTTCCAACGAAAAAAAAAAAGCGGCAAGTGCTTGCCATTTATGTTTCTTTTTGTGTTCATTTTGGCCGCTCTTGAAAACCAACCAACAAAACAAACAATTAGCAATACCTTGGTTAGGGCGAGTTGTCCATCATAAGACATAACTTAAAAAAACGCAAAAAAAACAAAGACAAAGCACATACAACAGGAGTAGCCCTAATCAAGGTTTATTCTTGGACAAGCAAGGTTCGTTCTTGGGATACTTATTCGGGGGCACGTTTTTTCCCACTTCCCAATCTCTGTTCTCCGAACGTGGGGTAGCGAACCAAAAGCTTTTCTAGTTGACCTCCCTGCCTTCTGCCTTCAGTTTCCTTTTTTCCTTGTTTCCTTCTTTTCTTACTTTGTTTTTTTACGTATTTTTTTTCTTTTGTCCTTGCTGCTATTTTCGACATCGCCTGCTCTCGGACCAGCAACTGCATGGAGAGCGACCGATCGTCCAATTGTCTCAGCGTGTCTCGTTTCTATTGCCCATAGCCAAAATCTTTTTTATTTACAAATAAGTTACCGAGATGCACATTTACGATGCACTAGACAGGTGCGACGCTGATATACGTCACAGCGTCTGCTGTCTGTTCTTGCTCAGTGGTAGCTGACAAGAGCCGGGAGAATGATTGATACATACTGGCCCCTGCAGCGAAACACGGCCTCGCAATATCTGCCTGAAGGCTTTTAAGCAAGCCCAGCTGTTATACTGGCGAGTGCGTAAACTTCCCGACGCCTGTCGGCTGGGTTCAATAACTTTCTTGTTCTGCTTGTGATGTCTACCGAAAGTTTATGCATGTCTTAGCGTGAAGGTCCTGTCTTTGCGTTACAGAAATGTATATGACAGTTATCTTCATGTAGGAAACCCCCTGTTTGCTTCTTATAAAGTTGGATGCATTCTGACGAGTAGTCTCCAGCGTTTTTGACGTCGCTGATCAGGCCATAGTAAGCGACGAATACGAGGAGCCTAGTAAGGATTCTGTTGATGGTAGAGTGTTGCAGGTTGCTGGAGAATTCATTGGCAATGAAAGAAATGCTGACATATTCTATGTATTTTTGTTCAATCATATATAGCAAGACCTCCGTAACAGTGATTTAAAAAAAAAGGTCACCGATTAGAAAGTGTATGAAGTCATCTGTCTAGAAAAGTACTTTTTTTGTAAATGAAGCTCGGCACTCTACCTGTCATTGTTTTTGTTGGAAAGGAAACGACGTATCATAATACGCGCAGAAATGCAATTATCGTGCGTTATTCACTCATTTTTTAATACTGTTTTTCACTTGTACGATTTGTAGTCATCATTGTAGCTCATTTACGCTTATACGATGCAGGGCTATCATCATCATTTTGTACCCTTTGATAAGTATACTGCCTAAGCTATGTGTTTTCAAAAGATATCATTACAGTATTGTTTGTCGCATTGCGTTAATATGTTATTCACTGTGATGTTGTATTTTCAAGTTTTAATTATTACTTGTTTGAGACTGCGTTATGGCCCTTCCCCCTTCTACAAAGTGTTCTTGGAGTCCAGGCGGGTACCTATAAATAAAAAAGTTCACGTGTGCCTGATGCGTTCAGTGGTGAAGAAGCAAAGTGGGGGTCAGGCATATAGCAGCACAACATGGAGCAGAAACAAACAGAAAAAAAATGGAAGATTGCTGTTGAAGTCATGCCAGCAAAAGTACACTAGAAGCAAAAATATAATGGTCGTTCTGTTTGTCTTGCTTAAGGAATAGAACGCATGTCTTCCTTAAGACCTACAAAAAGATTACCAAGCCTGGATGCTCAATAGCTCGGAATGTAGACGCTTAAAGCGAGGGATTCCACTGGCGCCCTTTCAGTCACTGTACATCCACTAACAAAAATGAGCTAGTGGTAAAAACAGCACATTGTGGTCGTGAACACGAGAGTGTAACAGACAGATAAATCGAACGGCAAAGGCGATGCCACTCGCAAAAATAGCTTACAGATGACCGTTGCCATTCCCCTGGATTGCCTTGAACAACGTTTCGCTCGTTTAGGACAACTTTATCGGAACAAATCTATTTGTTGGCTAACTTCCTTGTAAGTAAAAATAACCACCGGGGACCAGCAACCGAAGCTGCTGGAATACTTTTACAGAGCATGCTTTTATGGTTTTGGTGTTCTTCATTGTGTCAAAAAAAACTTTTTTTTGGGGGGGGGGCAGCGTCATAATACATTTTTAATTTGTTAAATATTGTTATGTTTTTATTTTGAACTAAAATTTTTCATCTCATTTGAAAAGAAAACAGCACTAACCGGCATGCGCTAGTTTGCAAAGACACCTTAAAAGACGTTCTAAAGTATGGATAAACTATATCGTAGTACTGTTTATCTAACAATAAATAGCTAGCTATAGGGTAATAACTTTATGAAACTTTACTCTTCCTTCTAGGTTTGCTTTGACATGCTTAACAGCGGTTCATCGTGCTCTAGCTGTGATTTACTTCTAGTTTCTTTTTATGAACACCCTAACCTGCAGCATGTGGTTCTCATTTTGCCAGCATTCAGGTGCGAAATTCCAGCTCAAGCAAAGTCAGTGAACTGCATCAGTGCGAGACAATAAGAGCGATCGGCACCAGTAACAAGTTATCAGCAGGAAGGAGGTCGTGAAGTGAATGCAAGAAAAAATACCGCAAGAAAAAATATGGGATTTGCTTGTAAAAGTTTGTACCACTATGCTTGTTTAAATTATAATTGAGTCTACGGGTAACGCATATTTTGGAGACAAAGTATGGCGTAGATGCCATCTTAGAACATGTAGAAAAAAGGCAAAGCACAAATGCATTATATACGCTTAATCACGAACAAAGTGCCATACGTGAGTACACTAAGTATTGCAGTCAAAATACAGGAGATCCCACGAGCCACAATGGATGTTACGTGAAGCGTGCGGACGCAAGGTGACTGTGGTGTAATTTTTATTGAGAGAAACTTTGGGATATGACATTAAAGACATGCAGAAATGTGGAGCGTTAAAAGACATGTTTAACAGTCACACATTGTTTGCATAACCAGTTTCATAAAGGTACGTATCGACAAAAGCAACGTGGGTAATAACAACACCAGAAGCGGTAGCACTTGTGCTTTAAAAGATGATAGCACTCGCTAGATTCACACCAAATTCAGTGGATGACGCTTAAGTATACAATTCACGTTAACAAGACACGACGCCTATACCATAGGAATATACAAGTTACGTGTATAAAAATGAATAGCCAGAACTGCATCCACAATTAACGTATCACAAATATTACGCCTGCATTAGATCTTTTTCCTCGGCAGTTTAGAGACCTGGCGTGGCTCTGTTGTAGAATATTTGAGCGTCCCGCAGAATGCATGGGTTAGATTCCTGCTGACACCACGATGTTTATTGTTTATTTGATTTATTATTATTCGCGTTCGTCGGGGCGACGCTGCCGGTGCCAGTTTTCATAACGCTCTTGCATTTAAATTAGCAATGTCTGTTCTTGCCATTGCTGGGTCTGTCAATCATCAACAGTCAATCACTTGTGGTGCGTGAGCCGCTGTGCGGACCACTTAGAGGGCGTCGTTTAGCAGGCGTGTTTTATCAGTCGAAACGCGCTTCGTCTTATCAAATAGATGCGACGAAAACCCCCCGAGGGAGCGCGGATCTTCGGTTAAACAAGCATACTTTTCCACGTCGGCACCCGTGCACAGCAGGCCAGCATGTTTGTAAGACCACGTATGTTTCTGTACATGTGACATCACAACCGGCAACAGCCTCAAGGTGTCGCGCCGCAGAGCAAAGCCGGCCGCTCACGTGCGATGGACAGACGTGGCCGCGGCTGTACATTGTCATCTGTGGGTGCCAAACACCTAGCATAAGAACTTTTAGAAAACTTTCCCGAGCCAATGTACCGGACACACGAAAAATACGTTTCAAAGTTTATGACGTTACGCACGGCGGTTTTGGCACGAATTACGAAAATGAAATTTTAACCTTAATTTTCTCCACTAATAGAGAACTTACGAGAGTGAAACTTGTGGCATTAGAGTTCTCAGAGTCTCGTTTTTGAATCTAAGCATAGTCATTGTTTTAATTTAGTTTCGCTTTAAGACAAAACCTTCAAAGACATTGATCGTTTGGTTTCACTTTGTTAGCTTTGTACTAAGTTTATTCCGTATTTCAGTCAATTAGTGGTGTCTCGTTCGGCTTACACACACTTATTCACACAATCAATCATGACAGTGGCTGGGGTTCATGCCATTCATGTTCATCATAGTTCTCATTCATAACAGATAATTCGTGCTGTGCGGGCGTTATATAAAGCTTGGTTAGTAAAAATACATAAGTCAGTATAACAGTATAGTACCTAGGTGTGCATAACAGTGTATATAAATAAATAAAGTACATTAATTGACATGAAAGCACATAGACCAAGGAAGGAAGCAGACAAAGATAGAAGGCATGGAGTTTAACCAGTAAGACATCCGTTTGGAAACTGGGGGGACGAAACGAAAAATACGCATCTATAAAAGGACTCAACACCGGGGATCAAGTTGAGATTATTTTAGAGATTATTTCAAACCAACTTGCCCAAATTTTCCTTCTGCGAAACGAGAGATTGTCTGCCATCGAGACGTTGTTGCGGAAGCGTCCGCCCATCGTGGAAAGCTAGTGGACGCTTTGTCAACATTCGTCTCGGCAAACAGTCCGTCCACGCACGTCTCCTGCACAAGCGAACGAAGCCACCTCTTGTCCTTCACTTGAGTTAGGAGAACATCTCCACTGCCTACCACCGTGGCACTTGTTTGCCCAGCCTTTGCTTTTAGCTCTGCTGATGTCCCAGCTGTTGTGCGCTCTTACATCTCTCTTGTTAATGGGAAATTTCAACCGGCAACTTGTGGTGATGCTTTAATCACTGTCTGGTCATTGTTTACCCAGGAGCTAACTAATGTTTTGTCATTTTTTAAAAGTTAGAAACGAGAATACAAAGAAAACATTTGGGTAATGCGGAAAGGCCATGATAATATTCTATTAAAAAAGGCATGCAGGAGCACTTTGTTCTTGACGACAAGTCAAACAAAAACAGCTGGCTGGTATGACGCTGAGTTTTGTTTCTCGTTTTTATTTGTATTTTTTGTGACAGTAACGATTCATAGTAAGCTGCTTAAATCTGCCAGTTTGATGCAATAGCATTATAAAAGCTTGTTTCCCAGAAATTTTAGTGTTGGCGTCGTTGATGGAGTGGAATATCAGCATTGCCCATGAGCGAAAACTCCAGGTAGATGCAGATAAATGATGAAAAATTGACGGGTCGAGTGGGACTGAGAATTCTAACCTACGACCCCCCGCTCGGTGACCCGATGTATTTACCCGCTCGGTAACCAGACATACACCCGCTAGCATACTGACCGCGTGCTATTCATATACACTATTTACCATTGGGGGTTTCACATCCCCGAGCTCCTTCAGCGTGGAAGAAGCTCGATTATCACCCGCAAGTTGGTGCTTTGATTTTTTTTCTGGCACGGTTTAGGTGTACACCGAGAAGCGATGCTGGACTGCAGTGATTGGGAAAGCGACATGAACACCGCCCTATTACGCTATCCCGTCGTACTCTTCAGGGGGAATCTCCAGAGTCCTTCAAGTTCTTTTTTTTACTACGTCTCAAAGTGTGTTCTGAAGGACCCAATGAATTCCATCCGTCCCATCATGGCACATACTGCGCAAGTACTAGTCCTTGCTGTTCTCTGGCTGACTTCGCATCCGGAACTTTGACTGTGTGATGAGCCGACGAAAAGCGACTTTCCCAGCCACCAACGCCGACTGCCATTGGCAGTGAAACGTCTTAAAGGGACACTAAAGGGAAATATCAATTTATGCCCGAGTGATAGCTCCATGTATGACGATTCTTAAGCGACAATATTATAAACAGCAGTGCCCTAGTTACCGAGAAATTAAGCTAAATGCACGAGAACACATGCGCCACGTTTAAGACATCCGCAAAATGACCCCGATCACGTCAAAGTTACCGCATACAATAAGCACTTACAAATTTAACTAGCTGCAGTAAAAAAAAAACCTTTCCTTGCATTAAGAGACGTAATAAAATGCTCCTTGTCCGTTTTCGTTTCATTTATAGAATTAAGAACCACCAGACGCTACAATAGGGAATGACGGGAGAGGGTCGAAAGTACCATTTTCTCCTGGTTAAACTGGACAGGTTGCGCTATATAGTGGGGCCTAGTTGAACCAAGTACGCCTGCCATCTCGGAGACTATGGTAGAAAATTTTTCAGTGGCGGTTGTTGCTGCTGTGGCTTCCACTACTTTCGCTGTGCTGCCACTAGTGTACTGCGACCACGCAGTAAAGCCGGGCAACGTTGTGCAAGGTAACATTGACGTGAGAGTGTCCAATTTGAGGCGGTTAATTTGAAGTGCGCTAACGCGACGCGGACCATTGATGCATGATTTTATTTCAAAATAAGCCCTTCTTTAGCATAAAATCAGCCCTATGGGGTTTCTCGACTGCTATTTCAGCAATCGACATCGACGTATTATTTGCCTTAAGTGTTCCCTTAACTAACTTCCGACTCGGCTTCTCCCTATAGAAATTGGGATATCGTCTAGAAAAAAAAGGCTTCGTAACTTACGTGCTGTTTGGTGCTACTTTTGTCAGAAAATTCTGAGTAGATGTTCCTTACGAGGCCTCAGTAGGCAACACTGCAACGGGAGAACACGGCAAACATTGCACGCATAACTAGAAAGTTCTACCAGAGTTACCATTAAATCGCCGCCCCGCCGCGGTGGTCTAGTGGCTAAGGTACTCGGCTGCTGACCCGCAGGGCGCGGGTTCGAATCCCGGCTGCGGCGGCTGCATTTCCGATGGAGGCAGAAATGTTGTAGGCCCGTGTGCTCAGATTTGGGTGCACGTTAAAGAACCCCAGGTGGTCTAAATTTCCGGAGCCCTCCACTACGGCGTCTCTCATAATCATATAGTGGTTTTGGGACGTTAAACCCCACATATCAATCATCAACCATTAAATCGCTTTGAAAAGAAGCTAGAACTCAAGTTAAACGGTAGTCACGTCATTTAATTCTGTCTTTTAGTTTCCAGTCCCATCGAACAACTGTGGTGTTGTGAATAGATTTTTTATTACTGAAGAATAAATAATGTGATCTTGTATTGAAAAGAAAAACATGGAAGTAAAAGCACAATTTCTTGCGATATTCCTCAGTCACATGCCAGTTGTTGCAATGCAATTGCAACAACCGAGTTTGGCTCGTATGAATACCAACGAATACAATTGCAAAAAGTGTGAATAGCGTTGATATCATCATCATCATCATCGTTATCATCTCCACCACCATTCTTCGAGCCTCCAAGTTTCTTCTCCGTAGATAAGTACCGGCAAGATGCAACAACTGCTACATACCTTTCTCTAGATGAATAGTGGTAGATTAGCATACATGATTTAAAATTGCTTGCTCAATGGGATCTGCCCATCTGAATTCTTCAAGTTATTTCTATCTCATGGTTCTGCTCCATGGTAACTACGTGTTCTAAGTAAACATATTACTTTGCAAGTAGTGCCTCCCCACCTATCCCAAAGCACTGTTTCAGTCGAGACTGTTGCGCATTACTTTAGTGTTATGCGTTGTAATTAAGGATACGATTTAATTGCAAATACCTTAGTAACCTGCGATTCACTGATGACATATCATTGATGAGTAACTCATCAATGCAATGTCATCAGTGAATTACAACGCATAATTATTGAACTGGACAAGAAAAGCATGAGAGTAGGTCTGAAAATGATTTTGCATAAAACTAAAGTGATATATTCAATTAAGGCTAAATATATTTTCTGACGCCTTAATAAAGGAACGACACTACACTGAAATGATAGAACAAAAAGTTTCTTTAGAACTCTAATCATCCAACCTTTGAAGAAAATGCAGGTATTCTTATCTTTACGTAAATATTCTGTAACCATGACAACGCCAATTCAGTGGTTTCATGAGAAAATGAACGAGTTAGCCATTAGGTAGAAGTAGAAATAAATAATGCAACAATGAAGGAAAAAAATCTTCATTGACCCACTAGAGTGGTTTTGATAGCAAAGACGCTTATTGAAAACGCCAAACAAGCCCCAACGAAGCTATCACGCTACTCATTAGCGGAGCTAATTAAAGTGAAGTATCATTTATGAAAACCTGAAAACATTAGTCCGCGAGGCTGAGGCTTAAAGCAAACGCAAAAGTTATAATGTCATAAAGTACTTTTGGTCGCATGCTACAAATAAACTGTTCGTTTGCATCATATAAGATGTTTAGTGTGGCATCCTGTTGACTCTTCAATGATGCAAGTAATTAGGTATCTTTACAAACCTATACAATAAAACGAAGACATTTCAAGTACCTATTTTCATTAAAAAATAAATTCGATGGGGTGGTCAATGGATTTTGAAGGAAGGAAAATAGGAGGCAAAGGACGGCAGGGAGGTTAACCAGCCCATAGGCAGCTGGTTTGCTACCCCTCGCATGGGAGGGGGATGGGGGAGATGAAAGATAGAGAGCAGGGAGGGAAGAGAGATAAACACAGCACATTCGGCAGCACACGCGCACACATTCAGTCGTATTCCAGTCTTGTCTTTCGCAGTGTGTGACATTGCTGTTACAGCCGCTTGAGGTTGTCAAGTAAGCTATCCGGCTGAAGTAATTTTGTTATGATGTAATTCATTGAGGCCACGTAAGATGTAGATGGCTGATAGTTCGGTCCATCACTACAAGGGATATCCAGAAAACTTTACGCCAGCGGCTGATCAACATTTCTTTTTTTTAGTTATCTTTGTTGCTGACTCAAGCCATTCTCGCCAACGTTAAAGCAATCTGACAAGACGTATATAGTTTGCCTCGCTTAGGCTCTTCGTGGGTGCTGCACGCAATCAGCTTGAATTAAAACGTGTTTATGTGTTTACTCACTTTATCGATACAGGTTATTTATTATTTAAGACCGTAAATTGAACGATAAAGGATCTTATGACACCCTCAAGAGGTCATTTAGGAAGTATGTGGTATAACCACCAAAACCACTTGGCTTTTTATCTTCTGTTGTAAAAACAAGCTGCTTAACTGTAGTTAATAAAGACGATTTTTGTTGTTTGTGAGCTTTCTTGTGTTTCCCAGAAAAGCACTTTTGCTGATGTGATAATCTTCTTTGCACAACCAAAGCGTTGAAAAGCTGTTGCTTGAGCGGAGACGAATATCAATCTAAAAATATTTTTATGATATGCCTGTCATACTTATCTTTTACACTTTTTGCTTTTATTTATTTATTTGTTTGTTTATTTGTGAGTAGCCGGGTTGCCGATCCTCACTTCACAAACGCTGTAAGCGATGACGTTGGGTGAATTTGATCGTCATAGTTGATAAGTGTTTTAAGAATTGGTCAATGCAAAAAAAAGTCCAAAGTGTGTGTCTCGCTGCAGATTTTTGGCATCTCTATTGATACTGATTTGCGCAAATCACGCCAGAATGACTGGGAGCATTTTAAATTATTTTACGATCATTTGTTAGGCTTGAACATAAAAACGCAAACAGCTGAGTCTATTCTTGAACAAACGTGGCCACCAGAGATAACGCTCGTATGTTCCATGCCGCATGTGCGAATGCCGACATGCTTTGCCGTGTATCATGTTATCGACCGCTGATGCCCTGCTCGCTGCATCATTCTATCCGTGCAATGAGTCAGTAACATAGAGAATGAAATGAAACGAGCGAGTGCGCAGCGATAGGCTGTTTGATTTATATGTGAGGTTTAACGTCCCAAAACCACCACATGATTATGAGAGACGCCGTAGTGAAGGGCTCCGAAAATTTCGACCACCTGGGGTTCTTTAACATGCACCCACATCTGACGATAGTTATAGCGCGAGAACACAACGATGACACAGAGACAAGAAGGACACGAAGGCACCTGTTCGCATGCGCAGATGGCACGCGAACAGGTGCTTTGTATTAGCAAGCCCTCCGTGGCTCTGTCCGAGAAGGAACTCAGGTTCCTCGAAGGTTTCGGTGCGCGCAAGTAGTTATATTATCTTTACTTTTCTGTTTCGTTTTCATATACACTTTTCTTTGCCGTTTTTGAGCTTTTTTGTTTTTTTGTTTTTTTTCTCTCACTCATGTTCTGCTCTTTGTGCCATATGGTTTTTATCACATGGTTACTGTCTCTTCTATATATTTTCGTGCTCTGCGCAATAAACTGAGTTGGAAGTTAGCGCTCGTGTCTTTCGTGTCCTTCTTGTCTCTGTGTCGTCGTTTTGTTCTCACGCTATAACTATCGTCATGCCGTACCAACTAGCCCAAGCTGCCACAACCCACATCTGAGCACACGGGCCTACAACATATCCGCCTCCATCGGAAATGCAGCCGCCGCAGCCACGATTTGATCCCGCGACCTGCGGGTCAGCAGCCGAGTGCCTTAGGCACTGGACCACCACGACGGGGCAGGCTGTTTCCGAGAACATGCATTTTCAGTTATGCAGAGGAATGAGGTGATAGATATAGAAGCCAGTAATGGCATCAACATGGCGCAGAAGCACTTCAAAAAATAGCTAAAGGATCGGAAAGAGGACAGTGGCATTACAGATTTACGATGTTATGCAGCACAAGAGTTTGATGGTGATACAATGTAACACCGATGTTTCGGCGCGTAGGACAGCGCAGTGCTGAAACACTATTTATCTTGTTCTCGTTTCGGCGCAGATTAAGTGGCACTAAAATACTGGCCTCGCCAACGATACCATCTTGGTATCGCTGTTGTAGCTTTGAGTGAGTGCGACAAACTCAGTTAATCACGAGGCATCGCTATAGACAACAAGCTGTACACGTACTTCCTCGATTCGCACGCGAGAATGCAGTATGCTAGGCAACTATGCTTGTATGCATATAATTTAAATGTCCCTGCTTGGGACGCCCCTTCGCGAAAGCCGGCCATATGTCACACGCACAGCGACAGCATGAATGACCCTGGGGCATGCCTAAGACACCCGACTCCTACTCTGCCACCGTAGTTTCGTATACGTGCGTGTTCATAAGCTGATGTGCCTCAGCCTTCGTCGTGTGAGCCGGGCTAACAAATCTTGTCGCTTAGCCGTCACATTGCAAACTTAATATACAGCCCTCTTGTATTTCGAGGAGCAAATTGTGGCCAGATGACTAACGGCAGCGCACACCCAGAGGGAGAAGAATGTTAATCTGGCGAGGTTTTGACAGCACGCTCTTACATCGAAATATAATATAGAGGGGCATAAACTTAGCATCCAATAAAAAACGTAGGCACCCTCTTCTGTATTTCTCGCTTGACGTCGTGTTTGTAATAATTTACAGCCGTATATGAAAAAGAAGATGAGTACAGATATGAAACGTACCACACAAGTACAAAGCCTGACGATGATTTAGTGAGTAATGCACAGAATTTATGCTCCTTTTTACAGATATCTAAAGGTTGCAGAGTTGCAGCTGTGGCGTAAAAAATATAATCACAAGACGCCAAAAAGCAGTTACACATAACAAAAATGAAACAAGCCAAGTAAAGAGAGAAGCTGCTTCAAACTTGAAAACGATGAGTCTTGTTTCTGTTATCGCAATTTTTCACGATGACGTTAAATTTCCTCACTAGAGAAATGCGTGTAGATAACGACATTATTGAGAAAAAATTGAAAGAAATATAGCCTCGTTATATATATATATATATATATCGGTGCCGTTCATTCATTTCTACAAATCTCAGTAAGCTAAATGCGCCAGTTAAGGCTTTGCACAACCTAACTCGAAGAAGAAAAAACATGCGCTAGAAAGTAAACACACCTCTGTTACCTTATCCATTGCAGCCTCTAGAAAGAACACAAGAAAAATTGGGCAGATGCAACGTACCTTGAGAATCGATGTTATGCAGAGCATGCGCATGCAAGGTGACTGACTATCTTGTAATTTTTTATTGAGTGAAACGTTTCGAAATCGCTCTGAATATATGTACAAATGCACGCACAGACATATGTTAAAAGCTGCATAAGTTTTATAACGCCATTTGTTTATAGTCGCGAAACGATGCCTACAGCAACATGGATATTAGCAACGCCAGATGCGGTAAGGTGCTACAGAGCGCTGCTGCTCGCGAGGATTGTAACGCTCTACACTGGTACATAAATAAACTTAAGCGGATGACACCTGACTACATGTGATGTTAACCCGACGTGACGGCTGTATCATAGGGGTACATAGGTATAGTTTATAAAATGGGAAATCCAGCACTGCAACCACAGTTCGCGTTTCACGAACATTAGAGTTTATTTGAAAGGTAGTTCCGAGACCTGGCGCGGCTCTGCGGTAAAATACTTGATGGCCATGCAGAATTCTGGTTATCAACTCTTTCAGGGACAATGAGATTAATTCTTTGCATTCGGCCGGTCAATGCTGCCGATGTACCCTTTTTCTTAACAACCAAAAGTTAAAATTACCCATGTGTTTTCTCGCCGTTACTGCTTAGATGTAAACTTTCAAACACCTGTGGCAGGTACCCGCAGTGGCACCTAACCGCCCGCGAGTATGTGCCACTGTGTGGTGCAAAGTGTTTAACGACATGCGCGATGGGATTGTGAAATTATTCATGTTTTGACCATGGCGTAATATTCGTCAAAGCAAGAAATCGTCCAACACTAATTTTGGTTTACGCCAACTTGAGGGGCTGATCACGAGTGCATCCAGACGTAAGCGGATAGATAGATAGATAGATAGATAGATAGATAGATAGATAGATAGATAGATAGATAGATAGATAGATAGATAGATAGATAGATAGATAGATAGATAGATAGATAGATGTCTACCACAGTAGTGAAAGTACGTTTCTCACAGTCGAGAGAAAGAGAGAGGAAAAATCAAAATGACATAAAAAAATTTGATATTTTACTGAGTTGCTCACCAGTCGACATTGACGCACTGGCGCTGCCGTTCTGAATTTATTGTTTAAGCCAACAAATCATGTGCGTATCTGGTATCGCAATGCCATCGCGAAAATAGGCTATTCTTCATTTTCATAAAATCTGGAAACCTAATCAGGATTGTCATTATTTCAACCTCACCCGTTTTTCTGAAACTCGTCAGCGAGCTCAAGTTCACGACGGGGAAACGAAAACGCAATACGCAAATCTCGAGGTTCTAAGGGAAATACGTTTTTACGCAATCGAGATTTAGAGTTTCGTGTGTTCGGTCGGTTCCTCAACTATGTGTGCAGTCTCGGCTAAGACTTCAAGAGAAGCGTTTTCGTAGCTTTCTGTTTTGATTCTTTTAAGGGGAAGAATAAATTGAAACAACGTTTTTAGTTACGCGAGAGGGCGGCTAGATACTGATTGAACTTGAGAAAGTCATTTGTCGATCACAACCTGAGTGGTTTAGCCAGCCCGAATGTGCAGCTCTGGTAACACAAGATTGGAAATCGCAAGACTGAAAAAAATATCTAATGAGACTCAATCAGAGAGCTTTACAAATGACAAGAGTTTATTTTCTGGAAAAAAATTCTAAAGAAAGTGTATTTTATTACTGATATACCGCACAGTAAAGAACATATGCACCAATACGTGATACCTTTGAGTAAAATTCTAAGAGAGAAATACTTAAATCTTGTTATTCGTTCAGTCATTGGGCATATTTAGGACGCCATTGGAAAATTGACTTTTCGAGGGAGATTTGGCTTGTTTTTTTCGCAGAGTCATGAGAATATGCGACCTTTACTGATGGTATCGTACAGATAGTCAAGAGAGTCTCGTGGCGTGGTAAAAAAGTCTTAGAAAAATTCCACTTCAATGTGGGCCGGTTTGGCCATCGAAATAACAATCGCCACTATACACACACATACTGGGGACAGTACAACCAACTTCGAACGTCGGTAAATATACTAATAGGTGTCGCAAGTGATTTCATTTGTGTGGGTGAACTTCCAGAATAGTTCACAAATGAAGTGTTGGTTTAGTCAATCTGAATAGTTTTTGTTGGCCTTAAACAGAAAGGTTCGGCGAATGCCTGGCTGTTTAGCAACGTCTTGAAGAAAAGTCACGTGGTGCGATGCAGAAAACAGTATTTTGAGCGTCATGGTTTGAATGACAAGTACTTGCCACATCCCATTCTACCTTCAAGAAGAGAGAAGAAGCTGTGTGTATACTGCATGTCGAACGCATCGGATTGTTTGCAGGCTAGAAGTTGTATAAAACATTGCTTTAAAGCAGCCGTTGATTTATATAAATATCGAAGTTTTCCTGAGAGCGATTGAGCAACGCTGAATGCAAGTGTTGCCCTAAACAAAAGAAAGAAATCGATGAGCTTCAGTTCTCTATCAGTGACCGGTAACGCTCTATCAAAAGTTATGCAATCGTCTCGGAGTGACGACATTGGTTTGGACGATTGCATCAAAGTGGCAACTCGAGCAGAAGCAAGCAACAAGAACAATTGATGAAACCACAGAGATAATGTAAACACGGGTAAGAAAACATCGCACGGGGATGAGCGCTGACTTCCAACAAAGCTTTTATTGTGCTCTCTCTCTTCATAAGCTATAAATCGCTGCATGAGAATGAGAGCCAGTCCTCATGTGATATTTTTTTGTCTGTGTTTACATTAGCGCTGTGTTTTTATTGACAGATCTGTACCAACGAGCTCGCGGTCTAACACTTCTAAGTCATCAGAAGCATACCATGGTGGAAAGGGTCAAGAGAACAAAAGAGTACCCGATGACGCACTGAGCTGCTAGCCTATAGGTATTTCATGATAGTGCGAATAGGGGCAACCAGGAGCGGGCCAGACTCTATTGAAGAGCAACTTGAGGTGGCATCGATGGCACGAGGGCGCACACTCCTGGGGGGTGGGGGGGATAGCAGTTCCTCATAAGAACATATCTGGAGAACCAACAATTTCGTAACTATAGATACAAGTATGTGACGACCTGAAGATGAAGTAAATATACATACGCATACTTGGCCATTTTTTGCGAACAAGATTGATGTGTGCCGCTAATTTTTTTTGGAAATATGTGCAGAAACCTAAATATAGTGGGTACACTTGTAATAATTCGTGGTCATGAAAATTATAAGTGACGTTTCGAGGCGTAATTTTACTGAATGAGCTTCGTCGTAACACACCTCTTTTGAGAACAAAATAATTGTAGTTTACATATAATGCTCCGTGTTGTGCGCAAATAAAGTTTTCTCTCTCTCTCTGTCTCCCTCTCCAGCTTTGGTTCAGTTTTTCGAGTTGGGAAGTATGCGTTAGCGAAATTACCGAAGGAACTCTTGTGAGCTGCCACCTTTCAATTTCCGCTCTGTGCTTCAATGACGACGCTAAATCTAATACACATGTTTAGTAACCGATGGTGCCTGTCATCTGTGGTAGTTACCACTTTCCGCTCACAAGTTACAATTAACATGCAGGTTAATGACGTGGGCGCTTAAAATGCCTAGACAATTGAGGTTAACTTTTCACAGAGGTGGAATTTTTCTGGCAAACGAACGGCACTGCAGTGAAGAAAGCATCTCAATGCCAGGCCAACAGGCCTGCAGCCTGGATATTTGCAAATGGAGTTGCTTATTCGCGTTCCTGAACGTAAACAGAGAAAAAAATCATTCCTGATTTGCACAAAATACAACAGCTGGGTTCTCAGAAAAGGGTGTATATGTTAGTATGTTAGAAGCAAAGACTTCATTACAACACACTTCGAAGAAACAGGAATCTTGACGTGTGCTTTCAGCTGTAAAGCAGAAGCCTCAGGTACTGCAGCTTCTGCTTTGCCTTTGATCTGTTGCTTCGACGAGTCTGGTGCAATCAGAAGGTAGAAGAGTGGCCATTCGTAAGGGGGAAATTGATGTAATTGGTCAGAAGCGTAACGAAGGGCTCTCAGATGGGGAACATAATTGATATAAAGTGTTCTCGGCATCGCAAACAGCCACACCGCTGGCGTCGATGAGTTACGACGCTGCCAGGAATACCTTGAAATAAGCAGCTCTGACTCGGTACACAAGTGCCACAGTGTGTATACATGTATGGTGCACAGGCAAGCAAGTACCATTCAGATTAACGCACTTTTTATGCTATATATGTGAGCGTTGTAACACCAATGAACTATTCACATATTACCGTCTTTCTTTCGTGGTATGTTATTAACAGCATGCCTTGTAGTGGTTACTTTCGTAAAACAGAACTTGCGGTGGTGTCATGGCAGTAAAAATAAGCCACATAGGGTCAGAAATTTTCCGCAGCACAGCCAACATTTTCGCGCACAATTCACACTGGTGTTATTAAACAGCCTGCCATTTAGAGGCAAAAAATGCATCATTCGAGAAACTCAAGCGACTGGTCCTTTATTTATTTTTCGGCTTGTATACATATATACACAGAGGCTTGTAAAGCAAATAGTAATTAAAAAGTTTATACGACTGAAGCCGTAGCTACGATGCATACCCAGAATACTCTTTTGAGATGACGTACGCGTTTTGAAACAGTCGAATTCGAAACAGTCAAATCTAAAACAGTGGATTTGAAACAGCCGACTCCAGCCAAGCTCTTATCAATGCTCCCATTTTCGCACCACGGTTTACGCGCACATGCTAAGAAGATAAGTTCACAATGTTGATTTTTTTGTCAGACTTTCTTCGGATGTACTCATTGTAAATGAGCTATGTGCATTCACTACTAGAAAAGTGCATGTTCTACATCCCTCGGCGTCACATCTCATTGTAGCATTCTGGATCGTTTACCCCTATTTCTATTCTCACTGCTTGATTTTCTCGAAACTAAAAACGTCAGAGTTTCTTAGACTTCAGTTTATCGCGTGAGGTCGATTTGTGCAAGTGATGACGAGATTGTTTACGTAAATTTTATCTGGTACAAATTTTACAGTATGTGGCACATGGGGCATCAGTTAATTGCAAGCAGTGTTAAAACAATGATGACGTTGACTGCCAAATTTAGTGACAATGAAGGAGGCTTTATGCATTTCCTCAGGCGACAGAGCTGAGTGATCGTTTGCAGACTCGTGGTACTTGTGTATTTTGACACTCAGTTTTTCTATTCCTCTCCCTCTTCTAGCCTCATTCTCTAACCCGCATTTATAGGTAACAAGCAGGACATACTTTAAAACTTCCTGTCTTTTCTATACTATATAACGACAGTCGGCCTGAATAAAGTAAGAACTAGCGAAAGCTTTGGTTTCGGGCGCGGCGTTAGGACAATAGCTTTTGATCATCGTCAATTTCATCTCTACGCTTTGAGTCAAGCTTTAAATAGGGCTACTTAGATTAGTAATAAAGAAATCAATATATTGTGACCACCCAATGCTTTTCAGCACATTGCGGCGCCTGCAATCGATGTTAGAAATTGTTAATTACAAACAAACACTTTTTGTGGTAAGGTAGCCTTCGTTTAATACTTTGAAGTGCTGCAGATGGAACGCATTTTACAAACACCTAAGTAAAAAGCAGATCACTGAAGCATAAAATGCGTCGTTTCTTGTTCAGCTTGTGCTACGCGTGCGCGGGGGAGCGCGAGTCAGGGTTTCTTAGAACTTTAAAAAGTTAATCCCACGAACCACTTCACAGCATGTCAGATTTGGGTGCACGTTAAAGAACCCCAGGTGGTCGAAATTTCCGGAGCCCTCCACTACGGCGTCTCTCATAATCATCAGTGGTTTTGGGACGTTAAACCCCACATATCAATCAATCACTTCACAGCATGGAGGTGCCCCGTTGGCCAACTTTCTCGTTTGTTGAATTGAGAAAGCGACGTTGATCACATCCAGCGACGGGGGCATACACACCATGTCGAATTTCGCTTGAAATCTTTTAGACCAACCATTAGATAAATGCTTAACATTTCTCATTGTTTATGTAACAAACCAGATTTGCAAATCCTGACAAATTCTTTCAAACGCCTACAAAGTCACGTTGCAGGTCAGTGCCCTAGCCAGAAATTTATTTGGGTCAGCAGGTTCAACCAAACATGATTGTTCGTGGGTGCATTTGTATACGTGTGCGGGCATATGTACGAAAGCAACTTTGAAAAACTGCTGAAAAAAGTGGGGTGTGTTAAAAGTGGGGTGTGTTAAAAGCATGTGTTAAATTTTATTGTGCATCACTGTATTTTTGTACTGATATTTTTTTAACATGCTCGTGCGTAACCTTCTGCATTTTTTTCTTCATATTCAAAGTCAAATTCTGAGAAACTGCAAGATTTTCTTGTTTCATATAAAAATAAATCTATTTCTTTTATTAAGCTAATGAGGAATATTTATTTTATTACCTATATTTAATAAAAATTTTAAAATCATTACGCAGCGACAATCGTTATTCATCACTGTTATTTGGACGCTGCAGCTGGAATCATTACTATACTGCGTTCGGTCTACTGTCTTGTTGGCTGAACAATAACGAAGAAATTTACGTGGGGTAACTCTACCAATCAGGCCTTGGTAACCATGTTTATTGCAGCGCTCTAGCTGTAACCAAGAAACATCGTGATGAATCTGTTCTCAATAACTAAACATGGTGATACCAGAGAACTGATGCTTTGGAAACCCATGAAGGTCTTCTACTTTTGTCCATGTGAGTAACGAGCCAAGGCACTAATGTTCTGATCCGTGCACGGCAAGAGTGGAGAAGTGAACCATGTAGCTTTAATGACTTCATTATCTTTTGCGCCTTACTGAAAGAAGGCTTAGCTCAACGCAATGGAGATGGCGAGAAAGGACATACACAGAAGAAAAATTAAAACAAGAAAGAATTAGGCCACGAAAAAAGAAAATTATCACGCATCATACTTCGCCACCAGTGTTTGGGTCTCCTGCAAATGAAGGCATGGGCAATCATCGAAACCCGGCCTGTGATGGTGAGCTCAAGAGGGACAGCACGTGTTTCAGTAATGACCTGGAGGTAATATCAACCAGAAATTAAAAAAAACATACCACTGGTTGAATGGCTATAACTACACCAGCAAGCTGTAGGCAAAAAAAAGTAAACCATTCAGGCAAGAAAGAACTAGGAATAATTTGCATTTTCGTAGGTACGTGGTAATCTGAGACACGCCGCTAACGCTGAGGATGATTACTTAACAGCATTTTGTATTATATATGTCAAGATGTATTGTGGTCATTTGTTGCCGCCGTAGCAACGAGGAATTATCTGGGTGTTGGTTCAACCAACGTTCACATGTGCTTATCACCATCCGAATAGAGACACTGGTCAGGCCTAGTAAGGATTGCTTCCACATTGATGACACATGCGTTCGCGGTGGTTTCGCTAGCTTCATTTGGGTAATACGTGACATCAACGAATGATGAAGGTATATGACTGGGGCAAGCATGATAATCAAGACATGCGTGTAATGTAGGAACATGACAAAATACGACGCTCACAATACGCTTACAGCTGTTTCACTAGCTTCACGTATATCAAGTTTGGTATTGAGTGACGTGGATGGACGACGAACGTAAATGACATGTCTAAACATGAGAGTCGTGGCCTGCTGTCATGTAAAACATAGCTACACGCAACGCTCACAGCGCGCTTACGCCCGTTTCGCTATATAGCTCCACATATACCAAATTCGGTATCACCTGACGTGAACGAACGGTGAAGGTAAATGACACGTCCAAACATAATAATCATGATATGGAAGTCTTGTACGGCATAATTGACGTCCACCTCGTAACGTTGCGTTGATTTTAGAGTGAAATATCAACCTTTCTCATTCGTGCTTCGCATATCGTTGATTGCCACTGTACGTGGAATGTGCCAATTTTTAATTGGAATTTTTCATGAATGGACTCGCCAACAAACTTTTTTGTTGTAATAACTTGTTGAAAAATTGAACTATTCTGTGCAGCACGGGTGAAATAAAACATTTTAAATAAAAACAGGGAAGGTGCACATCAGAGACTTGGCGTTTTTTAGAAGGAACGCCAATTCCCATCTAAATCGTGCAACTCGGTGCTCGGGGGCGATGATTGACAAGTAAGCGCTTCTCGCGAAAGTGAGAGCACGTGCACAATGATATTGTAACGATGTTGAAGGACTCGGGGTATAATAAAACGTATTTATTAAAGGGCGAACCTGTGCCCACAACTCAAAGGGACTATGGTCGTAGCACGTTACAGCAGAACGGCAAGATGTCTTCTTCTTCTACTTCTTCAAGAAGAGTTCCAAGCGCGTGGCACACATCAGCAGGGGCCAGCTGGGTTCTCGTGCTATCATCATCGTCTCTGCGCAACACTAGACGGCGCCCATGTATGTCTCTGTGCGAGTGGTGATGGGCGCGTTGTTTGAATGCAGGCACTATGTCGTGGCATAATCCCCCTCCTCACACGCATCGTCCCGATGCGTCAGGCAATGAATAGATTCGTGGTAGGCGTGGGCGTCACTGGTCCTCCGGTGATCTCTCATAATACGGCTTCATCCGGACTACATGTACAACCTCTGTAGGGTTGCGGCGTTTTGAGCTCCCGTGTATAGCGGATCTGACTTGGTAAGTTACATCGCTTATACGATGGAGTACTTCGTAAGGCCCGAAGTAGTGGCTAAAAAGTTTTTCAGAAAGTCCGCGGCGACGCACTGGGGTCCATATCCATACTTTGTCACCTGGTTGAAAATGCGCTTCGGTACGACGCTGATTGTACCGATAGGAGTCGATACGTTGTTGGCAGCGTAATCTGTATCTCGCCATCTGTCGTGCTTCCTCGGCTCTTTGCAGGAAGTCGTCTAGGCCAGGTGGATTGCTGCTTTCATCATTCAGTGGTAACATGGCATCCAGTGGAGTGGTGACTCTTCGGCCGAATACAAGTTCAAATGGTGTCACTCGCGTTGTTTCTTGAACGGCTGTATTATACGCGAACGTGATGTAGGGCAATATTTCATCCCACAGTTTATGTTCGACGTCGATATACATTGAAAGCATATTAGTCAGAGTTCTGTTCAAGCGCTCCGTTAGGCCATTTGTTTGAGGATGGTATGCTGTAGTTCTTCTCTGGTCTGTGGGGGTCATTCGCATCAGACATTTCATTAGGTCTGCAGTAAAAGCTGGGCCACGATCTGTAATTACCACGCTGGGTGCACCATGTCTGAGGACTATGTTGTTGATGAAGAACTTGGCAACTTCAAGAGCTGTTGCAGTGTACAGCGAGTCAGTCTCAGCATAGCGAGTGAGATAGTCCGTGGCTACGACTATCCACTTCTTGTGTGCAGTCGATGTCGGAAACGGGCCTAGGAGATCCATACCAACTTGTTGGAATGGGGCATGCGGTGGTTCTATTGGCTGGAGGAGGCCTTCAGGTTTCACGGATGGAGTTTTGCGTCTTTGACACTCACGGCAAGTTTTCACATAGCACTGAACTGATGATAACAGTTTTGGCCAGTAGTATTTTAGGTGAATTCTGGCGAATGTACGGCTGACACCTATGTGCCCAGATGTTGGCTCATCATGACATGCGTGCAGAATCTCGTTTCGTAAAGGTGCAGGTACAACGAGTAAAAACTTGTCACCATGAGGCTTGAAGTTCCTCTTGTAAAGGACCCCTTCCCGAAGACAGAACGAAGGGAGCCCTCTGGATAAAGTGCGCGGGACTTTAACGTTGAGTCCTTGGAGACGCTGTATAAGCGGCAGCAAATCGGGGTCATTTTGTTGTTGTTCAGCGATTTCTGATGCCTGGACGATGCCTAGAAACGGGAAGCCTTCTTCCTCCGGCTCACTCGTCTCCACTGGTGCGCGTGACAGGCAGACGGCATCGCTGTGCTTTTTCCCAGATTTGTATACCACAGTAACATCGTACTCTTGTAGCCTAAGGCTCCATCTTGCTAGTCGACCAGAGGGATCCTTGAGATTCGCCAGCCAACACAGGCAATGGTGGTCACTTACTGCTCGGAATGGTCTACCGTAGAGGTACGGCCGGAATTTACTTATGGCCCAAATGACTGCGAGACACTCTTTTTTGGTTGCAGAGTAATTTGTCTCAGCTTTCGAAAGCTTGCGGCTGGCATACGCTAGCACTTTTTCTTGGCCGTTTTGCCGCTGGACTAGAATGGCTCCGAGGCCGACGTTACTCGCGTCAGTGTGAACTTCAGTTTCGGCAGTATCATCGAAGTGGGCGAGGATTGGAGAGGCTTGCAGGCGTGTTCTTAACTCATCAAATGCTTCCTGTTGTTCACTTTCCCACCTAAAGGGCACCTCGCCTTTGTCAGATTAGTAAGTGGTTCAGCAATGTTCGAAAAATTTTCCACAAATCGCCGATAGTACACGCATAAACCCAGGAAGCGACGTACTGACTTCTTGTCTTTGGGTGTCGGGAACTTCGCGATGGCAGCTGTCTTTTCCGGATCTGGCCGAACGCCGTCGGAGCTGACGACGTGTCGAGGAATCGAAGCTCTTCAAAAGCGAAGTGGCATTTTTCTGGCTTGATGGTCAAGTCTGCTGAACGAATGGCTTTTAATACTGTGCGGAGTCGCTCTAGATGTTGGTCAAATGTAGCGGAAAATACGACAACATCATCCAAGTACACCAAGCAGGATTGCCATTTCAGTCCCGCGAAGACAGCGTCCATCATTCTCTGAAACGTAGCTGGCGCTGTGCACAGGCCGAATGGAAGCGCTTTAAATTCGTAGAGTCCGTCTGGGGTTATGAATGCCGTCTTTTCACGGTCGCGCTCATCCACCTCAATTTGCCAATATCCGCTCTTTAGATCAAGGGAGGAGAAGTATTTCGCACTCCGTAGTCGATCGAGTGTATCATCGATACGCGGCAGAGGGTATACATCCCGTTTCGTTACGCTGTTCAGTTTCCGATAGTCGACGCAGAATCGAAGGCTGTTATTTTTCTTTTTAACGAGCACTACGGGAGACGCCCATGGACTGCTGGAAGGCTGGATCACGTCATCTGAAAGCATCTCCTCCACTTGTCTCTTGATGACGTCTCTTCCCTTTTGCGATACTCGATATGGCTGTTGGTAAATCGGTCTCGTGGCTTCTTCTGTTATAATCCTGTGTTTTGCAATAGCCGTTCGTCGCACCTTAGAGGACGTTGAAAAGCACTCCGAAAACTCTTTTATAAGGGCGAACAATCGTTTTTTTGATATTCTGCGAGCCTATGGTTGACGTTCACTGATGCGTCGACGTTACAGGTCTCTTGTGGAGTGGTTGGCGTTGTCGCTAAACTGCATAGTTCAGTCGCCATGCAGAACTCGTGGAAATAGGCGATAGCCATACCTTGCGCGATGTGCTGACATTCGTTCCCAAAATTCGTAAGGAGGACAACTGAGCGGCCGTTCGTTAAGTGAACAACACCCCTCGCCACGCAAATTCCTTTGTTTAAAAATAGCTCTACGTTTCCATCCGCTATTCCTTCGTGGTCACAAAATGCCTTATTTTCAACAAGCACCATTACACTACAGCGAGGTGGCACTGTGACGTCATCATCAACAACGCGCAGAGCAGTAAGACGTCGCTTTTCCGATTCCTCCACCGACATAGCTTGTTCTGTCGAAAACTTTACACTGGATCTGCGCAGATTAATTGTGGCTCCATTGGCTTGCAGAAAATCCATTCCTAGTATAAGCTCCCTTGAACAGTCCGGCAGCACGATGAAGTCAGCAACGTAAGTAAAGCCTCTTATTTCGAGCCTTGAGGTGCATCTGCCGAGCGGTGTAATAGTGTGGCCACCTGCCGTGCATATCTGTGCCCCACTCCATTTTGTTACCTTTTTCAGTTTCTTTGCCAATTTGTGACTCATTACCGAACTAAAGCATTCAGCTCGTATCCGTCTATTTTCAACCGCAAATCTGAAGTAATCTTCGCACTGCTGCGCTTATCCTCTGTAAACATAGCATCGTCACCTTGAAACCGCAATGGAGGAACTTCGCAACTGTCGTTATCAGCGGCCTCACCTCCACAGGTCGCTTGCTTCAGTTTTCCTGGTGTGGGCTTGTAGAACGGTGCCCAGACCGTGCGGAAGAAGCACGTGGGTTGGGTGATCGGTAACGCCTGGGCGACGGCGATCTTGGCTGATGTTGGCGTGGAGTGAGTGGGCTCTGGCGCGCGGACAAGTACTCTTCGATCTCCGTTGGCCGTTCACCGTTTCAAGGACATGGTGCGTACAACGGAAAGCCCCTTAATCCTGCCTGTCGGTAAGGGCAGAACCTATACAGCTGACCTGCTTCCCCACAATGGAAACACAAAGGCCTGCGCTCATGGTCACGCCAGATGTCACTTTTCCGGGGCCTTTGATCCACGTAGCGAGCTACACCACGGGCTCGTGGCAGGTAGGTAGCCGTCGGTTCCAGTGGACGAGGTGCGCTGCGTACCGTTTGTGGGCAAGGAGAGGCCATCGTAACTGCTGCATTGGTGTGCGCCGTGGGTTGTCTGAGTACTTCAGAGTACGTTGGTATGCGTTGGATCGGCTGTGGCGCACGCTCCGGCTCACGTATCATCTGCCTCAGTTCATCTCGTACTACGTCGACTACGGACAGTGTTGCTGTAGTGTGAGGTGCTTGCAACTTGCTGAGCTCTTCCCTGATCACCGACCTGATGAGTTCTCGCAGAGCGTCCATGTCACTTCGCTGGCGTCCAGAGAAGACATTGGCAGGTGCATAGTTTATGTCTCGATTGTACTGTCGAGCCCGCTGTTCTAGCGTTTTCTCTATGGCTGTCGCTTCCGTATGAAACTCCGCAACTGTTCGTGGTGGGTTGCGGACGAGAACAGCGAATAGCTCTTGCTTCACCCCACGCATGAGGTGGCGTTGCTTCTTGTCTTCGGTCATATGGGAATCTGCGCGCTTGAACAGGCAGATCATGTCCTCGATATACATTGCGACACTTTCGTTGGTGAGTTGGTTCCTGGATTCGAGCGCAGCCTGCGCCTTTTCTTTGCGATCCGCGCTGGCATAAGTCGCCAGAGCTTGTCGCCAAAATTCATCCCAGGTCGTAAAGGAGGTTTCATGGTTTTCATACCACGTCTTTGCGAAGTCCTCCAAAGCAAAGTACACGCGGCGGAGCTTCTCTCTCTCGTCCCAACCGTTCAAACGTGCCACTCTCTCAAAGAGGTTCAGCCAATCTTCTACGTCTTCATACGAGTCGCCATGAAATACTGGTGGCTGGTGAGGCTGATTTATCACCACTTGGGCTGGTGTTACATGACTTGTCATGGTGGCGGCGTCCATTGACTGAGTTCCCCTTGGCGTAAAGTGGAGTGGGCTGAATTCTGGTGAATCACCTCGAAGACGGCGACTGGTCCTCTGATGCACAGGTGTCAGCTCCGCAGTATCAACTGGCTGGTGGTCGGGGCTACGCTGTCTTGCGTTCGTAGGGCTTTGATTCATTACCCAGCACCTCCACCAAAAATGTAACGATGTTGAAGGACTCGGGGTATAATAAAACGTATTTATTAAAGGGCGAACCTGTGCCCACATCTCAAAGGGACTATGGTTGTAGCACGTTACAGCAGAACGGCAAGATGTCTTCTTCTTCTACTTCTTCAAGAAGAGTTCCAAGCGCGTGGCACACATGAGCAGGGGCCAGCTGGGTTCTCGTGCTATCATCATCGTCTCTGCGCAACACTAGACGGCGCCCATGTATGTCTCTGTGCGCGTGGTGATGGGCGCGTTGTTTGAATGCAGGCACTATGTCGTGGCAATATAACTTCATGAAGAAGATGAACATGTACAGAATGACCAGTATGTTACCCACCACATGATAACTCAGAGTAGGAGTTGGAAAGTTATTAGAAATGTGAAAAAGAAGAGTAATAGAAAGATTAGAGAGATAGAAGAGGGAAGAGAAGTAAAAAAAAGAGATAGACAGGGTATTCAGTGGACACTTCTTGAACGAACAGGTAAGCATACCTAATGCGGGACACATCCTGACCAGAGCCCCATTTTTAAAGGGTCAGCCTTTGGCTACATAGCACCGCATCAAGAGAGTGTATTCGGATGGCCCTTTCATTGGTATAGCAATAGATGCTTATTTGCGCAGCGAGAAGCAATTACAATCTTAACTTTTTCTAGCATTCTAGGTCAGTGTAAAAGGGGTGCTGAAGTACGTATGAGTAATGCATAAATGCGCCTAGGAGTTTATAGGTACTAATGGCCTTTATCGTTTGTAAATGAAGACCCCCATCTCTTGACATAATGGCTTTTATCATGCCAATATCGATACTTAGTGCTGCATTTGTACTGAAAATGTGTGTCTTTTTTTATCGGCTTTCATATGCGAGTGGCATTGACACAATGGTCTGAGTTTAGTTCATTGAATCACGGTAGTTTGATCGGTCAAGGACAAGCGTGTTCTTTTATTCGCCATTTTTTGGTTAATACGTGGTGACCTTAATGACTTCCTCGCTTAGTACAGTAAAGCTAATAAGTTCTAGCGAGAAAGCCCAAACCAATAGGTAAATTCGTAGTGGTAATATGAATTTTTACGGATAAAAGTACCTGTGTTGATCAAACGCTAGCTTTCACAATGGTGTCTTATTATAAAAAATAGTAAAATGTAATGAATTTTATTTCAATATATATATGCCACAGAATTCATGGTGATACTTCTAAAAAATCAATCATTCATTTCAGGCCTCGCATTCCCAATGCACCTTTTTTTATTATGATATACTTTATTGATGAAACGTCACTACTGCTCTGGCGGCACTTTTTTCATACTAGAACAAGCTCCATCAAGGGTATCTGTGGTCAAATCCCCATTAAATGTGCTCAATGACTACTTTTGTGTACTAATTTTCACAGCACCTTTATACTGTTTTTCAGGCACCAGAAGTGAAAACGAAAAATCGCTTGTTTTAAACTTTTTCGCTAGTGCTACATGGAACCTAATTGTTCTCGCCTTGTTCATTACACGTCTTGCAAATACGAAGGAAACCAGAAACAGAAAGTCATTGTTAAATCCGAAGATCGAAACAAACAATCGCAACGGTGATCAAGCGAACCCTGCGGCGACAAACTATATCTTACAATGATCAGCTTCAACACTACATAACTTTGGCACGATGTTTCATTATAGTCAAACGACAGAACGAAGCCGTATTCAATGCCCAGATAGCGAGGAACGTTTGGGGAAGTTTATGGGCGCATTCCATAGAGGTGAGTGAAGGGTTTCACTAAGAACAGAAGATAAAGTATATGAGTTCCGATGAAACAACTCCCTTCACAGTTGGCAAAGTATGAATAGACGCTTTGCTCAAGCTAAGCTGTCTTGCTATAAATACCCTAAAATGAAACTATAGCAATAACATCTCCTAAAAATATCTGTTCTTAAATATAAACAACACAACCGCTACCTACTGGATATCCCTGACAGATATATTAAAATGAGTGTTTGTTGTGCCGACTGCTGATTGAATTGCGTCTGCGGCGGTACCATTTTCAATGGAGGAGAAAGAAATTTGGCAGATCCCGCGTACCTTGGGAGTCGATGTTATATTAAGCATGCGCATGGAAGGTGACTGTGTTATAATTTTTTTATTGCGCGAAACGTTACGAAGTGACGCTAACGGTATGTACAAATGCTCACCCAGACATACGTTAAGCGGCTGCATATGTTTTATATAACCAGTTGCTTACATTTACGTAACGATGCCAACAGCAAGATTGATATCAGCAACACCATAATTGGCAAGCTCATATGAAGCTCCGGTGCTCGTAGCCCTTTACACTGCTACGAAAATCCACTTCAGCGGATGGAACCTAACTACAGTTGATGTTAACCCGACGTGACAGCTGTACCATAGGAGTAATATGTAATGTTTATAAAATTGGAGAGCCAGCACTCCAACTACAATTGAGTTCCGAAACCTGGCATGGTTCTGTGGTAGAATACTTGATTGTCAAGCATAACGCTGTGATTCGATTACTGCTCGGACCTTGACACTTATTCTTTGCATTAATCGGTTCAACACTGCCGACGTGAGCTTTTTCTTAACGTTCACTCGTTAAAACTACCCATATGTGTTCTCGCCATTCGTGGGTAGATATAAAGTGGCAATCACCTGTGGCACATAGACACATACCAATGGCACATACCCGCCCGCGGTATGTAACACTGTCTGACGGAACGTGTTTGACAAAGTACGCGACAGGATTGTGACATTACTCATGTCATGACCAGAGAGTCGTCGTATTCCTCAAACCGTCTTACATTCTATACTAATTTTAAGGTTCAGGGGTATGAGCGCGAGGGCACCCAGCCGTAAGAGGCTGGCTGGCTGGCTGGCTGGCTAGATAGATAGATAGATAGATAGATAGATAGATAGATAGATAGATAGATAGATAGATAGATAGATAGATAGATAGATAGATAGATAGATAGATAGATAGATAGATAGATAGATAGATAGATAGATAGATAGATAGATAGATAGATAGATAGATAGATAGATAGATAGATAGATAGATAGATAGATAGATAGATAGATAGATAGATAGATAGATAGATAGATAGATAGATAGATAGATAGATAGATAGATAGACAGACAGACAGACAGACAGACAGACAGACAGACAGACAGACAGACAGACAGACAGACAGACAGACAGACAGACAGACAGACAGACAGACAGACAGACAGACAGACAGACAGACAGATAGATAGATAGATAGATAGATAGATAGATAGATAGATAGATAGATAGATAGATAGATAGATAGATAGATAGATAGATAGATAGATAGATAGATAGATAGATAGATAGATAGATAGATACCAAAAGTGCTTGCAGTGCGCAAAGAAACGCTTCGGGTTTAAAGCCTGCCAGTGTACGTATTTCGTTCTTATAAAGAATGGTCAAACTTCAGCAGAACGTCATATCCCAGGATGTGTTTACTTTTTCTAGGGGTGTCCATTTGAGAAGCAAATGCTAATGTGTTGGTGTTTTATGGCTTCATGTAAGGAGACAGCCGTCAGCAAAAGTGCTCTGACATTTTCGTGGGTGCTGTGAACAAACTCTTTTATTTGTCCCGTGGACGTGTCCGTAAATAGGGCCACTCGTTGCTCTTCTTATTCAACGCCTGTCACTGAAACCCTGTTAGGCGCCAGTCCAGCTTGAAGGGCAGTTGTTCAGCCTGTCAATCTATCTGCTCCTCTTGAGCAACCTTTGCTTCTCTTTCACCCGAGCAAGCAATAAGTTTTTGTTTCTAAATGACTTGGACAGACGATAATGCGACTACGGAGAAGACCTGACTTGGCATCAGCGTGTCATTCAATGCTAAAAGAAACAAAAAAATAGGATGACCTTTAAGACTCGCATGTAAGGGTTATACTAAACGTGATGGTGGTGAGACACCCCCCTCCCCACACACAAGCACGCACGCACAAGCCAAAGTGCAAAACGCCTTCCGGCTACTATCTTTATTTACGTCTACCTTGAACCTTTTCTCACAGCCAACGATGCTTTTTCCACCACAACCAATTACGCCATCACTCACACTACCGACACTAACATAATAAAATAAATAACTCAAAGGAGTGAAGTAGGAAGGAAAGCGATAGAAAGGACAGGTAGATATGTTAACCAGTTTGGCATTGCCGGTATGCTACCCTGCACAATGAGGAAGGGGTAGGGGAGATTCAGAGAAGAGTAAATAAAGAGTGAAGTAGCTATAGATCAATATATAGTTAAGCTGATGGTGCCACTTATTCACCACGTTTCACAAAACAACGAGATGTCGTAAGAAAAGCAAAATATAAAGAATGCCGTTAATACTACATAAGGTATAGGGTAAATGACCAGCAATGCTCTTCATGCTGGGCTATTCTAGGTTCCCTCGTGCACACCACAGTGTGGCTTAGCGAACATAATATACGCTCTTTACATTCCTGTCACATATGTCGACTCGGACAAAAACTGAAACGTTTCAGTGAATTGAGCTATGCTCACGTTAAGCACTTTATTTGGTCGGAGCAGGCTCATGGTTATTCTAACCCCAAATTTTTATATGACGTGTGTTCTAACAGAATATTTCAAGAAAACACGTTATTGAAATCAAAATCGTTGGGTCAATCCGGCCTACGGAAAGTGGCTAAGTGATGTGTGTGTGCAGTTGTACGGAACTATGCGCAGCCATCTTCATGATTTATATAGGATAGAGAAGTAAAACGGAAAGCCTTGAAATAAGATACACAATCTCAAATTCACTCACTCTGTAAAGCAAGTTTTTTATTTGATTATAAGGCTGAAAAGACTGCAATACTGTGGCGCTGTACAATACACTAGTGAAAAAGGTGCCAGCTTATGAAGCGGCCACCTGTGCGTCTATGTTTGCCAACGCTTGTACAGGAGAGAATTATTTATGTACGTGCTCTAATTAGGCGTAACAACCAAGACAAAAGTGACTTGCAGGGAAGCATAGAAAAACGCAGAAGGAAAGAAGTTGAGAAAGTGTATTTACAGTTAACTAGAGATAACTGCCGTCCTTTCTATAGATGATGTGTGAGTGCTTTTTCTCGTTCTCGCTAATATAAGGTGCTCCAAGTGTCTGCACACAAAAAGATGGGGTAATATTGCCACATTGTCTTTTTTTTTGCAGAGTGCTGATTCATTATACGCTTTTCAGAGAAATAAGTGGGCCCTTTACTGAGAACTCGCGCTGGCTCGAATCATAAATCTTAACACTGAAAAAGTTTCAAGGCTAGCTTGCTGGCCGACCAGAGAATTTGTTTTGTGCTTGTATCATTCGTCATTTTTTAAAAATAATTTCGGAACCTAATCTGACAAGATGTGAAGAAACTATAGTCGAAACTTCAGCGAAAAAATAACAAAAATGAACAGCCGTTGCTTTTTTTTCAACTTGATGGCAAGTTGCCCGACAGCCACGTTTTTGTTCCTGTTCCTGTTTAGAAAAATTTATTGTCACAGACGTCAACAACATTTCAACAGGACATTTTTTTCTTCGACATACAATAACGATGATGACAAAACAGACTTCATTTACATGAACGTGGATATGAAATTACATGGAAATAACATGTACATTCCATCGTTCACACAAACACAGCCACACAAAAATGTGTCATAGAAGGACAGATACACATGTGAATACTAAAGGTAAACAAGAGGTACAAAGAAAACATGAAAATGTTCATTTCACATACATGTTGGTATGTCATTTCTGCCAGCGCATCGACACGTCAGCCTAACAATACCAGGCTGGCCGAAAGACAAGTTTCACTCACCCGTCACAGACCGACACAAAAGGGCAAGACCAAGGACGAAGGAATTTCTCTTTACCGAGGAAAAAGAGCTCCCCCGACAAAACAGACAGCAGCTTCGAGTACAATCGCTCTATGATCTGGAAGGACGTGCGGCGGCGGCAGCCCGCTGCAACCGCCTCGCAGTGGTTGCGCCAGAGGCAGAAAGAACCGACAACAACGAGAAGACAAGCGAAGTGGCCTCGAGAACAACGTCCAGAAGAAACGAAGCGATTTTCTCTGGGGCAGCGAAATCTAGCACGTACGATTCGGCGGAATTGAAAATCATTCTTATAGGTACTCTTTTCTCGTTCTATCTGGTCAAAGCAACCGTTGCTGTAGGACTTGTCGGAATGCCCTTCCAGCTATTTTGGGCACCCAACTTGCTGGTATAATGCTGCCAACGTTGTCGAAACGTGTTTTAGAATGTTCACAATGTTTATTTCTAGTCCTCATTGTTTTGTTCAATTTTTTCTTTAATTTAGGAACATTCCTCGAGAAAGCGGTTTAGAAAATGCTATTAAAAAAAAGAGACCACTGAATAAATAAAGAAGGGTTGGGCTTTGTCAAGAGAGACCTGAGTTAATTTTCTTTTTTGGAATTTTCTCCGGAAGAATTTGTCTCGTTTTATTTTTTTAATTTTTTATAAATAAGTTGGTGCAACTGCTCTGCGGTTTAAATATAATGTCAAACTCAAGCAACGCGCCTAAGGTGTCTTTGCAGCAGTTCAACATGACAGACATGACAAATTTTCCTTTTTACCCCCGTTGTCTTTGAACTCCAAAATGATAGCAGGGCTTTTTATAATGGAACTATCCAGGTTGCTAGTGTTCAATAGTATAATAGAAAGTAACCCCAGAAAGTAACAGCATTTTGCCCTATCAGGTGCCCGAGATGGTCCGCCCACACTTCCTCCGTGTCTGTGCGTCACATACACTGTCAGCCATTGGCTTATACATATAAAGAGAAGGTGATCACCATGCTGGAGTTTCATACATTACTTATTTTGTAGTTTCAAGTGGCATATCTTTAACAAGAAGCGAAAATGTTTTAGGCCTGTGTGCTCAGATTTTGGTGCACGTTAAGGAACCCCAGATGGTAGAAAGTTCCGGAGCCGCCTGCTACGGCGTCTCTCACAGTCATATGGTAGATTCGAGAAGTTAAACCCCACGTATCGATCAATAATACCTTCAACAAGTTACAATACATTCAAAAACTAATAGAATACCTGGTTTCAATAATTATCGGTCTCACACAAGGTATAGCAGATACTTGGGACGCGCGATGTTGTGCGCTTGGTGAAAATTGCCATATAGCACGAGCAAGGTCCTAGTGTCGATAAAGTTATAAGCAGTATGGGTTCTTGTATCAGTGGACGTCACTGCCGTGATTTCTAACAGTGACCTTTCCAGGTTCACGCGCCGATTATGATAAAGCGTACCACGTTGACGACAGCTCTGCCATCTCTGCCAGATTTTTTCACAGCGGAAGCAAAAGCTACCGCAACAAAACCTCGCCTGTGTGCGCCGTCTAGACGTGGGCTTCTGTTTATGCTTCATCCGTCATCGGTGACAAAGATGGAGCGGTCTCGTGACTCTTCTTCTGCCATCCCGGTTTCTCTCGCCATAAGATGCTTCCGTCACTGCAGGACGTGTCAAGGATACTTTGAGCATTGCCTTATCCTTCTGCCGAGGTGTCCCGCCAAGACGGAGAACAGCCTCCTGGCGAGATATACGCCACCACCTTTCCAGACATTGGACCACTGTGAATCTTGCCTGCGCTTCTGCTCCTATAGACTGGTCCAAGGCTCCCATACGCGATAGCTATTTTTACAATCGCAAACACTGGCAAGCTGTTTTCTCATACAACATCGTATTAAGGCGGAAGCGTTAGCTGCCTCACCAAACGTAAATAGTGACCATCGGCGTCAAAATGAGCAATACAAAAAGATCAAGTGATGACGTCAGAATAATGCTGTGACGCCACACTACAACGTTCTCATACACAAAAAAAGGATTTTTTTTTTTAACCTGAGTACCTGCCGGAAGTACTTGTTAAGTTCAACAGCCATCTTGGGAGCTCTAAAACACCATTAAGTATACTGTGGTTTACGTTTAGAATGAAATGTCGTTTAAGTATTCTTGACACGCTGTGCAGTTTATAGTGTTAGTAAAAATTAAGATCAGTTCTACGAACACCAACGCGTCAAGGCCAGCGTAAATGCATTGATTTCTTCAGCTTCAAAAGACGAGACCTCAACATTTATGCCTTGCATAAGCCATCAGTGATGCAGATTATTGTAGTCTCATGCCACTGCCATAGCATAGTTGATGCGACGCGATTTTGAGCAGCAACTTCAGAATTTTAACTAAAGCGCAAACACTCTCTCGATGTACCTAAGGTATCAAAAGAAAATACGCCATCTTGATAAGATTCTGCCAGAAAGTGTCACATCCAAAAGTATCGCACGCTCTCTATCACCGTTCATCCAACGCTATCCGCTCCCACTTCATCTAAACATAAAAAACTAACAATGTTCATCTCTCTAGGTGAATGGTTTACCTAAAATAAAATTAATTTATTTGCTCATGTAAACTTCTTCCACATCGTTCCAAGACACCGGCATAAAGAAATAAAATACCACGTCTCTTTTCGGCCCATCTGGATAGTGGTCCTCTATTTGAGCTCCTTTCTTATCCGACGGGCGAGAACATTGGTGTGCTTAGGTAATTCATCTGAGGAAATTATATCTCCTATTCTTGACAGTTTCTTTATTTCCGATGCACTCATTCGTTATTATTGTCTATGCGATCCTTCCATATCGCTAAAGAAATATCTGAAAAAAAAATCAGCGCGGAGCACAGATATGCAAGACACAATACTATGTTTCATGTGCTTCAGTTTTACCGCGGAAATCAGAAAACCAAATTAAACATCCTTGCCATGGGGTTCCCTTTTCATGGAGTGGGAGACTTTTTCAATAAATTTCAGCTAAGTATTTTATCAGCTAGCGTTCTTGGTTGGTGTCATTTTTCTTACTATTTATGTTGGACAATGGTTTGCTTGACTATTTGAGTTACATGAAGGCGTTATGAAGGACCAATTCCCTGATAAAGAAAAGGCAACCTTTACTGAGTTATGAAGCGTGGAAACTTGGGCAAGTTAGTAGGACATAACTGAATATACAGACAGCGTAACCTAAAAGTAGCTACATTGTAACCACGGGAGCAAAGAAACAATTATAGAAAAGAGCGCTTACTTTCAACAATGATTTATTAGCAGTGTGGTCTACATATATAGGCGAAAGAAGAACAGAACGGACATGCGTAGAAGGGTGCCATTCACACCCTTCTACCCACTCCGTAATTTTAATTGCGATGTTCGTATATTCACTTTACTGTGTGTTCCTTTTTTGGGGCGAAACTCTTATGGTCTAGGGCGATTCTTCGTTCTTCCAGCGTACGCAATAGTGCCTCCCTTATCATACAGATGGGGCTGTCAGACAGACAGAGACACAGGCGGTCGAACGTACGCTTCACTACACTCATCATCATTCACTCCATGAATACGCTCTGCTTCTTTTTTAGGGATGCTCATCATGGTTTCGAATGCACGCAATTTGCCAACACTCGGATTCCTCTGTTTTTTTTTCGTGGTCATTTACAGTAACGCTGAAAGTGCCACTAAAAAAATTCGCGAGCGTTTATTGTGAGTGTCTTCCGAAAAAAATGAACGTCTTTCGGATGAAGGTACGCCGGCAACGTTGAATGATTCGTTCGGTAGCTGCATAGAAAAGACAATTTAACATTTTGGTTTAGTAAAGTGTTAAGTCCTAATTTTAGAGGCGAAGCTCTTTATGGCGTGGCTTGTGCGTCCCTCGTAGTACGTAACCACCAGTGGTACATACCCGAAATAGCGGTCCTTACGATTTTGACCTCGAAGGTGGTTCCGGTGAGAGATTTCTTCTGTGCGTTGTTGAACAATAAAAGATAGTGCTCAATGCACATGTTAAAGGCTGCTAAGGGGGAATGAGAGACAGGAGCATTCGGCCTTTAGGTAACGCGCACGCTGCGATCCCCATTAGCAGCTATTGGCATGTACATTGAGCACGATCTGACAAGAAAGGATTGCTACGTTATACTCGCTGGGTGTAACCTCTTTGGTTTTAGAAAGGTTTAGCGAGCGTTGGGCCGCATAGCCATGAATACAGTGAACTAGTATATACCATGAACTCGAGGTGGTTAAAGGTGGGAAGTAAACCCGAAGCGCAAGCCGTAACAAAGTGTGCATGTGTCACCTCCCGTTTAGTCCTTGAAATGTCCGCTTGATGGCGGTGCTTCTATATGGAGAATATATGATGAAAAGATGCGAGATGGTGGTACTTGGAGTGCTGAATAGATGGACTAACGGACACACAGACAGATGCATGGATGGACGCATGAACGGACGCAGGCGCGGATGCATGGACGAACGCAGGGACGGACGTTCAAACAGACGCACGCACGGACAGGTGGATGGACGCATGGACGGTTACATAGACGTACGCAAGAATGGACGGAAGCAAAAACGAATGGACGGACGAATGCTTCGCCCCACTCCCCATCATTCACTCCGTGCATATGCTGCCATTTTGTTACTCTGCTCACACCTTTTTTATGACCAACTTTTTGTATTACTGCAAATGTGACATCTTCATGTTTTTGCGCTGTTTTCAATGACAGAGATTTAGAAACGAAAAGTTGAAGGGTGAGAAATTAACCAATGGCGTTCCTTGTTGGCTAACCAAAACTATAGAATGGCAAAAAGAGGAACAACGCACAAAAACATTTTAAGAAAATCTGAAGAAACTTCTCTTGTATGTTTTTTTTTGTTCTCTACACTCGTGACAAACAAACAAATATTTCATAATGCGCGAAAGCGAGTAGCCCCCATGACTACCCTGATTTCCTGGCACTGCTTTGTTTGTAACGCGAAATCGCAAGTGGTCCGCTGAGAAGTTACGCTGAAGCCCGCATTAGCGTCTGCATTTCAAAACAATTATCTCAGTATACTGCTCGTACATACGGACAGACATCAGTCAGACATATTTCAAAACAACGTTAGTAAGAGCGACCTCCAAAGGTAAAGAACATTTAAGGACGTCAAGCTTTCTGATTGATTGATATGTGAAGTTTAACACCCCAAAACCACCATATGATTAAGAGAGACGCCGTAGTGGAACACTACAGAAATTTCGACCACTTGGGGTTCTTTAACGTGTACCCAAATTTGAGAACACGAACCTACACCATTTTCACCCCTATCAAAAGGTTCAGCTGTCTGCAATAAGATTAGGTTTGTAGCTGTAAATTTTCGGCCTACTCAGAAAAGATGATGTTGTTGAAGTTTACTTCTGTTTCTTTTCTTATTTTGAGATCTTGCACGCAATAAACTCTCCAATTTTTCATCATGCGTAGCAGCAGTGGTGGCCTATTGTAGGTCCTCTCAAGGAAGAATGGCTTTCAAAATGGTTTCTTATTTGCACTTTCCGGCTCGAGCTGCTTCCATTTAATGCCTTCGTATTTTATGGCTCATTCTACCTAGCATTTTGACTTTTTCGAACCTCATCTGTACATTCAAGGTTTTGCTATCAATCCTGTCGTTTTAACTTCAGGCCACACCTTGCCACAGAGTCTTTATTAATACATGGTACAGGAAGAGGTCTCGTTGTGGTAAGGAAAATGCACGCCATATGTTGTCCATGGGTGACTTGTTACAACACAGTTCTTGCAACGTGAAGGTCCATTTGTGTGAGAGAAAGAAAACAATTTTAGGAGCGAAGCTCCTTATGGCGTGGCTTGGGCGTCTCTCGTATGTAACCACCAGTGGAACATACGCGAAATAGGTATAACGCTTGACCTCCAAGGTGGTGCCAGTGAGAGATTCCTTCTGTGCGTTGTTTAACAATAAAAAATAGTGCTCAATGTACATGCCAATGGCTGCTAATGGGGAATGAGAGACATGAGCATTCGGCTTTTAGTCAACGCGCACGCTGCGATCCCCATTAGCAGCCATTGGCATGTACATTGAGCACTATCGGACAAGAAAGGGATGCTACATTATACTCGCTGGGTGTAACCTCCTTAGCTTTAGAAAGGTTTAGCAAGCGTTGAGCCGCAGTGCCATGAATACAATGAACTTGTATATACCATGAATGAACTCAAGGTGGTTAAAAATGAGAAGTAGATACGAAGCGCAAGCCGTAAGAAAGTAAAAGCCGAATTCTCCTGTCTCTCATTTCTCATTAGCAGCCATTGGCATGTAAATTGAGCCCTATCTGACAGGGAAAGGTTGCTACGTTATACTCGCTGGGCGTAACCTCCTTGGTTTTCGAAAGGTTTAGCGAGCGTTTGGTCGCAGTGCCATGAATACAGTGAACTAGAATATACCATGAACTCGAGGTGGTTAAAGGTGGGAAGTGGACCCAAAGCGCAGGCCGTAAGAAAGTGTGCGTGTGCCACCTCTCGTTTAGTCCTTGGAATGTCCGCTGGATGGCGGTGCTTCTATATGGGGAATATATGATAAAAAGATGCGAGATGGTGGGACTTGGAGTGTTGAATAGATGAACGAACGGACACACAAACAGATGCATGGATGGACGCATGAACGGACGCAGGGGCGGATGCACGAAAGAACGCAGGGACGGGCGCACAAACAGACGCATGAACGGTCACACAGACGGACGCATGGACGGACGAATGCTTCGCCCCACTGTCCATCATTCACTCCGTGGATATGCTGCCATTTTTTCGGAGCCCTTTCGGCGGCCGAACGAACGAATGAGCCTTGAGCTCATTCGTTCGTTCATATTCTCGTTAGTTCATATTCTGTAGCTGTCCTTTTGTTTTCTAGCTGCTTCGAGGTGGTTTCTTTGGAGTGCTCACGTGGGCTTTTGTCACATTTATTTGCGGAATGCTTTAAGGACCTGATTTGTCACCCATGTATGGATCTCCTGTGGCGTGATCCCGTTCACGGTAAAGCGCTCTATACAGACCAGAACAAGGCTAGCAGTGATCAAAGTCAGGTTTAACTGAATAGACTATGTCTAAAAATAATATAATTACCAAAAATACCCACAGCGCAATCGCAACAATTAACGTAAAATCGCCTAAAGCCTTCGGAAACATGTAGCTCACTAGAGCACCGTGCTAGAAAGGGTGCCATTGCCTCGCCGAGTGAACAAACGCCTATTTTCCTTCGCTTTGCTGAAGCGCCGCCCATACACCTGATGGGAGAAAAAAAAACTGATTGAACTTTTTTCAGACGATGCATATATCAACTACTGGAGCAAGCACAAAGTCTATAAAGCATTGAACATGTCAGATACCAAGTTTTATTGTAGGCACCGATAAATGATACCAAGAGCAGATGTCGCACTGTGCGGTAGAAGCGTGGAATCGCACCATGAGAGATCGGTAACGAGTGGTAACTGTAATCTGCGAACCCTACAAGGGTCTCACCTATAATTTATCGTCGTCATCATAATCAGACACGGAATTACCAAGCGTTCATGTCACTTGGACTGATGTCACGCGTTCAACCACGCACCTTAAAGCAAGAGAACATTGAGTGAAGGCCTGGTGGACTATCAGTTTTATGTATTAGCTATAACTAACCTGAAAACGTTGAAACATTTTAAGAACAAACCTCTTACAGTTAAAATTAAGGCGCCTGCTGGGGGCAAAAAAACACAACAAATAAACACCCGCGCAGTTTGCTTAGGTGCACCTACGCTAATACGCGTAATTGCTTGTAATGTACTCACTCTTAAAGACTTCATATTTAATAGTTATTTGCCCCAAGATAGCGTGACCTAAGGGGACCTTGTATTATTGAATCATGAAGACTGTGGCTAATGCTTATCTGAAAAACAAAACACGTATGCAATTGTGTACTGTATGAGCTCCTGGTCTATAAATTATAAATCGTACGCCACGGCCTCTCGTGCCTGTAGGAACAAAAGTATATCATACTATCACCCAAACTTAAAAAAGTACGAAAAACAAATACATCCAGCACGCTCAACAACACACAGAAAAAAATAAAGGCCGGCACACGTAGCGTGGAAAACACGCCGGCGTATTCCTGCGTCAGAGAGAAATCACTGGGAGGTTTTGTTCTGTCCGAGAGCAGGCTGAGAACAAGAATCCCGTTTCGTCATCGCTGTGCCAGGTCGACATTGAAATGCGTCTTCGAAGTCATTTATGTATTTCAAGGGCGCGTTGATGAGGTTTACATCACTTGCTGTAGACGTTCTTGGGCAGCGCGAGTAGGTGGAAAGAATGTAGAACAGCTGGCTGTGCGACATGCGCCAGAATCCCCAGGCCGGCTTCACAATGAGCCACTGTGGTCGGTAAAAGGCGTTCAGTACGGACGACAGGCTCAACGCAGTGAAGAAGGAAGTGATATCATTGGGGTTCATACGGCTGCTGTTGCTCCAGTAAAAACTGTCGTAGCACTCTTGAATCCGCAACATGTTGGCGGTGGTATGTGGCGCCCACGTAACAGTGCGGAAAACCATGAACCAAAGCGCCTCGGCGAGGACTCGGCCGGCGTAGGCCATGTTTGACAGTTCCAAGTGGACGTCTCCCACTTTGACAAAGTTGTAGAGGTTAGTATCCACGTACACACTGCGATTTCCGTTGATTCTTAGGTGAATAAAGCTGCGTAAATATTTTCCGTTGAAGTGCGCGAAAAATGCTTTGGTATAATCGAAGTCAAAAGCGAGCGCCTCAAGTAAATTGCTCGCAAAGTCGTGCGACACTTCGGGAATTGGCGCACTCGTGTCGACAACTTCTCTGGGTGTCAACAGCACCAGATCGCGGAAGAAGCGCTCCATGCGATTCTGGTCGTCTGCTGCAACCATACCACTCTTGATTAAGTCCGCTCGCACGGCGTCCTTGACGTTGTCGAAGATGACATGAAGCTTTGCGTCTTTGGCGGGACTGGTAAAGATGGCTACCTTTACCATGAGCACCAGTTGCCACACGTGATTGATCTGTTTCTTACAGACTTCAAATAAATGCTGAGGCGTTTGTCCGCTTGGGGCCTTGAACATCTTCCCACCCCGCATGACGCTGTGCCAAAGGAGAAAGGCAGCACCAGTCGAGGCTTCGGGTTCCCGAGAAAATATTTCGATAAACGCTCGAATAGTACGCGAGTGCCTAACAGTCAAGAGTGGCACAGTCGCAAGTGTTAATCCATTAGCCACTAAGCCAGCTTCAAGGTCTTCAAGGTTCCAAATGTCACGCTGGAAATCACTGCGGTTGGCGGTTGTGTACATGACGCTTCCCTCGTGGTCCACACGATATATACTGCATATGTTGGCTTTGAGCTGAAGCGTTCTTTCTTCGGTGACTGGTACGGGCAAGACATTGTTAATGGCAATCAGTGATGCAGAAAGGACATCCCGAGCGTGGGAATTTTCTTTACTGCAGTTAAGCTGAATGCCTACCCTGATGACTGGTTCGTTGAACCATTGAAGCACGTAGAGCGCCGCGTTAAGCCTGTACTTGAGAATTGACCTCGTAGCGTAAATAAACGCTTTTTTCGCGTCCATATTCTTCAGGAGAACTTCTTCTTTTCGAACGAGGGCGACGGCAAGTGAACTAGTGAAATTCTCCCTCATGATGCTTCCGAGGCAAGACCGATGATACTCGATGAGGAATACTCCCGCTGGGCTTCTGGGTGCATCGGGCGGCATCACTCCAGTGAACACCATGCGCTCGAATTCGGCTTCGGTGTTGTCTTCCGGCCAGAGTCGGTTGTTGATGACACCGGAGCACACGTAGGCGAAGAAGTCTCGGCAGGGGTTAGCGCTGATGTTGATGTAGCCCAGGGTTTCTCGCATGTCGTCCGGGCAACAGAAGGGGCTTTCCTTTTGCCCTTGGGCTCCTTGCTTCAATGGCCAATGGGGGCCTACGAGGACGATCGCTGATATGACGACCACGACGGCAGCGATCGCAAAGACGGTCACGCCCACGGTGAACATGAGCCGAAACTTCTCGCGATTGGCGGAGATCTGGCTGCTTCGATCACCGGAGTCCGGGACAGGGAAAGAGCTGGCCATTCTGTTGTTGTTGTTGTTGTTGCCCCTTCGCACTGGCACATACCCACTATGGGGGATTGGCCATGAAATCTAGAAGTAGCCTGTATGAGATCTACTAAAAGGTTTATCCTAAATGAAAAACTAATGATATAATAGAAAAGAATAATTAACTAGAAAAAGAATATTAAACTAAACAAATAATTGAAGATTGAATCAAGAAGAGTAAAGGGGAGGTAATACTACAGTGTAAGACAGAAATTTTGAGTAGACCAGACAATCGAGCTTATCTCACCCGTTCACAATCAAATGAATGTGCAAATTTCATTCAAAATTAGACAAGTGTCGTCAGAAATATATTTAAGCAGGCATTATTATGACATGCGCTTTGATTCTCGAATGAAATTGCATACAGCATCGAATACGCTCCTGTGGCAATGTCCCAAGCTAAAGGCACCGAAACTTAGAACATTATCTGCAGTTAAATTTAATCCTACTGCGTGAAACGGAACAATTAAAAGTCTTTTCCTAATTAATGAATAGTTTTTACATGTTATAAAGTAATGCTCTATTGTTTCCGTTTCTTCACAAAATGGACACAGGGGGGATATCGCCAGACCAGCTCTGTGCAAGTAAAAGTTTAATGGAGGGACACGACATCGAAATTTGGTTAAAATAACTTCTAACTTTTTAGATTGACTCCACTGAGGTTTCCAGGGATATGTAAGGTGCTGATAGTCCGTATATTTAGTAATATTTTCCATCATATCCGTATAAATAGCCAATTTTCTATATCTGATCGACACTATGTGTTCCGATTCTGGTAGTACCGAGATCACAGGGCCATCAAGTGTGGCTCGAGATAGTGAATCGGCCATTTCATTCAACCGTATGCCACAGTGTCCCGGGACCCAGACTAACTTCAGGAACTTCACATGAGGTGGAACTAATGTTTGTAATGTCGCTAGAGCTCTTGATTGTTCTGAAGCTGTGAGAGTAGTACACAGCGAAAGAGAATCAGTAATTATCATTGCACTCTCTTCGTTTGAAGGAAGTTTTCGTAGCGCTAAAATAATAGCCAAGAGCTCAGCTTCGAAAACCGGAGTGAAGTCTGGTAGTCTTACCGAGAATGACCAACCGAGGTAATCTGAGACGATTCCTACTGCTGCCTTTTCTTTATTCACAGAAGCGTCTGTGGCTATTATGTTCTTTATTTCCGCATGAGCTATGTAATCTTCTAACCTGTCATTTAAGTAACTCGAAGATTGAAACTTAGATAGTGGGGGAAAAATTTCATCACATTCTATCGTAATATTGTGATTTAATGCTTTGGTTCCAATTACCGATCTGATATCCACCTTTATGCTTTCCAGTTTCTTTTGTACAAAAATAATCTGGGGAGTACGAAAGCGTGGCCAGTGAGCGAGGAAGAAGGCGTCGGGTTCACTAATAAAGGCATATGCAGACCGTCTCGCTGATAAGCCGTAAAATTTCAAGTATGTTTGTACAGTTAGGATACGGAATCGGCAAAGAATAGTTGGTATGCGAGCTTCCTGATATAGTACATTAATAGCGACATACCTGGGGAGTCGCAAACACAAACGTAACGCTTCTCGCTCTAATAGAACTAACGGTTTAATTTTGTACGTAGGGCCACCCGAAAATAATATACACCCAAATTCTAGTATTGGGCGCATGTACATTTTATATATCATTAATAAGGTGTGTCTACGTAACCCATATTTTCTGTTGCTCAACCTTCGCAATAAGCCTGATGCTCGTTGTGCCTTTGCCACGATATAGTCTATGTGAGGGCTCCAGTTAAGTTTCTCGTTATAAATAATGCCCAAATATTTGATAGACTCTACTTGTGGAATCGGTTCCTGATTATAAAGTACTGAAATTTGAATAGAATCTGCTATAGGGAACACCAGGAGCGCACTTTTACTGATGTTTAGAGACAATGAAATTGAATGCAGCCAAATTTCAAGAGAATACATGTACTTTTGCAATTTTTGATGCAAAGAATAAATGTCACTGTCTGCAACGAAAAATGCAATGTCGTCTGCATAAATGTAGACAGTGATATCTCGTTCAATGGGAATTGAGCTCATCAACACATTGAATAACAGCGGAGATAGAACCGCCCCTTGAGGTACTCCACGTTGCTGTTTGAATTTAGATGAGTGACATCCATCCTTTGCACAATAAAATTCTCTCGATTTTAGAAACTCTGCTACCCAATCAACAATATATCGCGGAAAGTCACATTCGTGTAACGAGTTCAATAAAATTGAGTGCTCAACGCTATCATAAGCTTTAGCTATGTCTAGTGTTACTAGTACCGCGTATTGTCGTCTTTTTCGGGCAAGCTGTATTCGGCTCTCTAAGTCGGCATGAGCACACCAAATTGAGCATTCGCTACGAAAACCTATTTGAAATGGTTTCAATATTAGCTTGTCAGCCATCCAAACTTTTATTCTATTATTGAGAACTCTCTCTATAATTTTGATCAGGTGAGATGTTAGAGAGATTGGTCTGATGTTGTCAATGTTAAAACCTGACCCTTGTTTTTTTAATATGGGAATCACTCTAGCTATTTTCCAGTCATGTGGTATCCAGGCATTGCTTAAGGAATAGTTTATAAGGTTGAGGACGTCGCCGGGTGATATCTGGAATAAAATTTTAATCATAGGAACTGTTATACCGTCAGGACCAGGAGCCGAAGAGGGTAAGTTTCTAATTACGCTTGACATTTCGGACAATGTCACTTTTTCGTAGTCAGTCTTTATAGAGGACTTTTGCCAGTTGATTGTCAAAGTCGACGAAAATCTGTTAGCTAGACCTCTTCCGATTGTCTCCAACGAATTAGTCATTTCTTCCGTCGATAACCTGTCATAATCAGAGTTAGCTAGAGACGGCAGAATTTTGCGCGATCTCATATATCGGAATAACGCTTTCTTATTTCTAGGTTTGGAAAGAAAGTCGAAATGTTTTTTGTCATAGTCTTCTTTAGCTTTAGCCACGGTGCGCTTAAATGTAGCAGCAATAAACTTGTAATCTGCCCAATTTTTGGGGGACTGATTATGAATTAGCTGCTTCCAAGCTGCTTGTCGTCGTCTATGATCACGAGAGCACTCAGAATTCCACCACTGGCTACAAGGCTTTCTCGTATCAGACTCAATAGAAAATTCTGCTTTTTTGAACGTTCTTTTAATTACCGCACTTAATTTCATGGCTTTATTTTCATCGTTGTCTTCAGTGGGAGTAGTCAAAGCAACTTCTAGGTCATTTTTAAATTTGGAATAATTGATAAAGGTTCGAGCTTGGGAGCAAGATGGAATAATGGGGCAAGAAATTTCAAACAGTACTGGTAAATGGTCACTGTTGGTGGCGCAGTCTAGAGTAGTCCAAGATACGCTAGAAATACCCGAGCTTATAAAACTCAAATCTAAGGCAGAGCGGGATCGGTCTCGGATAAATGTGGGAGTTCTAGCGTTGAGGCATGATAAATTATGGTCTATAGACCAGTCCCACAAGCGTTGTCCACATTGATCAGTCCTAAAACCCCAACTAGTGTGGTGAGAATTAAAATCTCCAACCATAATTTTTTCTGTGCACCACGAATTAACAGCCATGTCTAAACATCGCGTGTCTTGTACACCCAGAGGAAAGTAAAGATTTACTAGAGAGAAGGGAGAGCATCCAGGCAAGGTGATGTCTAAGGCGAAAATTTCACATTCGGGGGATATACGTTTGTACGAAGTTTTGATCTTTGAACTAATTTTATTATTGACAAAGAACGCTAAACCTCCACCTTTGGATGGGCGATCCAGGCGAAAAGACCGGAAATTAGGTAGGTAAAACGAATTATGTGCTGACAGCCACGTTTCTTGCAGTGCAATAATGTCTGGATTGAATTTACAAGATAAATACAATAAATCTGTACTAGCTGAATGAATAGATCGGCAGTTCCAATGAAGAATTTTGATAGAACCTATCATTTTGACAGAATTGTTTCGGCAACTACCTTATCTAAAATGCTGTCTTTAAGAAAATCGCTCTTCGATAGGTTCTCCTTCGGGTATTTTTTGTTTTTTGAATGTTTTGAAGAGCCAGTGTTTTTGGAGACAGGTGATCGAGTGCGCTTTAGGGATTTGATGTCCATGTCCATATCTTCAGAATCCTGACCATCCTCTAGTATGTCTTCACTTATCCTCTGGTTGTCTGTACAAGAGGGCCCTGCAGCCTGTACTTCTGAAGGAGATGACTCTGCGTCTGCTTCACTTGGTGGGAGAGTTACGTTGTCTTGGGAAGTATCCTTCATATCTCTTTGTGGCCCATATATTTGCGTCAACTGAGTGGCTACAATATGAGATAAGGAGTCACAAAGGGTGGTGGCCAGGCGATCTATAGCTTTCTCCATCGCTTTTTCAATCATGTCTGCAATGGACACTGAAAGAGAAGCTTCTAAAGTTGCATTATGCCGGGCTGCAACACCAGCATATCCCTGGGTTCTTGCCTGAATTTCAGCGATGGCGTCTTTTCGTGAACAGCGTCTGCGATCAACAATTTCCAGAATTTGAGTCTCCCGCGCTTTGGCTGAGCAATTAGCGTTATCTGCGCAGTGCTGCTCATGACAAAGACAACACTTTTCTTCAGTACAATTGCATTCATTTGCAGTATGTGCCTCACCACATTTTCGGCATCTGGGAGCTGACCTACATCCTTTTAAAGTGTGTCCATAGCGCCAACATTTCTGACACTGGAGGGGACGAGGTGACAGCTGTTCGACTCTGAATATTAAAGGCCACGCCTTGATTTCAGTGGGGCGAATCGACCCGGCAAATGTGACAATTACAGACTCAGTAGGGATCTTTGTCTGTTCTACAACTCGTGAGCATCTATAAACTGCAATTGCACCTGCCTCAGAGAACATCTCTAGGACCTCAGCTGGAGTCATGTTAATGTCTACGCCTCGGACAATACCTCTGACGCATGCTAGGTGAGGAGGAATGAAGGCGCTCACCGGATTGGTAGCAAACATCGAGCATTTAAGTAAGTCTTTGACACAGAGCTGGTCAGGAGAAAAGCAGACAATGCCTCCCTTGCCAAACTGCCGGACCTCTGTGATGGTGTGATAGTGAGTTGTCGCTGCTTTGAGTTCCGACTGGATCAACTTAGGGTTTTTCATCTTAATGACTCCGTCGTTGCTTGGGACTAGGGCCACAGGAACGGAAGCGACGCCATTTCGTAGGAACTGGTCCACTGGTAGCTCCTGCGGTGAAAGAGAAGCAGACCAGAGATAAGTCCCTGGTCCAGGCGAAGAAAGCGGCATCTGTCTGGATTGACTAGCCAGAAGGGTACTAGCTAATCAATGCTAAGGCTTTAGATACGCCTATCCAAGAAGAAATTCAGTATTGGCTACTCAGATTTCAGCCAAACCCCCAGAGTAAGCAAGCGAGCAAGTGGCCGATGAGCTGTACAGCAAGATCCGCCGTCAGAAGAGACCGGTTCGGCGATGGTTGCACTCGGAAATGCCATTCTGGCATTGTTTTCTTCTTCTTCTGCAACATCGAGACGCAAGAAACATCCCCTACCTCATCCAATCGAAACAGACTCTCCATCCTTATATAATGCAATATTTATACTATCTTGAGTTTCACGTCTTAAAACCACGTAATGATTATGAGAGATGCCGTAATGAAGGACTCAGGAAAGTTTGACAGTACATAGACCTCTATCTTTTTGCCTCCGTGGAAATGCAATTGCCGTGACAGGGATTAGATTCTGCGACATTTGGGTCAGCAACCGAGCACCCTAGCCCCAATCCCCCGAGGCGTACCCCCTTAACCTTGCGTGTTCACCGTTTTATTATGTAAATACAGTTTTTTTTTTCAGCAAAGTCGTTTCAGCCAGCCGTAATTTGTGAGTGCGGCCTGTCAGAAAACCATCATCTTCGCAAATGGGTATGTGCCACTGAAATTGGGTAAATGTCACTAATCACGACCGGTCCACAAGAATGCACAAGACAAAAGTTAGCCTAACAAATGGCTGTAAAGCTTAGCTGGTGAGCCCGAGTCTCCGAGTGTATACGTGCAGCGAGAAAATACTGTAGAGAACGGGAGGAGCAACGATGGCTGCAAGAAGACCTCGGAGTGATGGAAGGCCTACACCACCGTTTACTTGCCCGAAGATCTAAGAGAGGCGCGAAAGCTTGGTTTCAGTGCGAGTTTCTTGGTCTAAAATTTGGGCATGCCTGTCATGTTTGTGAATAGTTTGTTAAACTCAAATCTGCGTGTACTTTTGCGGACGCCATTTGTACAGCAGTACGACAGCAGGGGTACATCACTGTTTTTACAGCCTGCTAGGCGTGATTGTACGAGTGCTATTCTAGTCGCGAAACACGCTCACATTATTACTACCAGCCTCTCGTCTTACACAAACACATTAGTGCGCATGAGAACGCGTTACAGTGTGCTAGGTCATTCTGGATATACGAATATATTGCAACCACTTATTTCATACTTGAGGCCCTAGACGATCTTAAACCAAGGGTGCAGGAAAAAAAGAAAAAAAAAACAGCTGGAACCATAAACATACATCATAGAACACATATATCTTGTTCAGGTTACTCAATGTTATTGGTTGGTGCATACTGCAATCTCCTTCTATTCTGCTGCTTTTTTTATTGTTCTAGGTAAAGAAAGACGTTGTCGTGCACAACTTTACATCACTAGATGGTATAGGTCGGCGACCTCACCTCCGAGTCGACTCACTACACTCAGATCTAGCCGTGAGTCTGAGATAGTCCGGTTTAAGAAAGTCTTTGTGAGCTTGATCCGAGTGAGTCGGGCTCAGAAAAATTTTTGTTAGTCTGAGTGAGCTTCGCCATTTATGCCGGCCTATACTAGATGGTGACAATATTTAATAGATAACTTCAATTTTCAAAGTGCATAAGATTGACACATTTTTCTATTAGAAAAATATGTTTTTAATGAAATAAGGCGTTTGGAAGCAGCACTTCTTTATCAGACAAAATAGGAGCCTCTTCAACTGGCGTCGTAATGGCGGATCCCGCCTAAACGCTGAGATAGCAAAACGTCATTCTCTTCTCGTCCTGGTAAGTACCCGCTGCCTCCTCGAGTAGCATTCTCCTTCTTCACTACACTAAATACACGCGAACGTACGGGAAGGGTGGTACAAGCAACCTCCCCCTCCCCCTCTCTGCCCTAAAATATGAAAAAAAAATTTGGGCTGTGCTTCTACAGCTCAAATCCTAAAAGAGTACTGACATGAAAATTTTCGGCTGTTTTCTGTTTTTAAATCAAAAGTCAAGCCTTCAAGAGCCTAAAAAACTGTACTGATAACCTCGAGTGCGCCGTACAATAAGCAATAAAAGTGTGTTTTTAAAACCTAGTTTCCGTTTCTACTGTTATTTAACGGCAGAACACACAATGAGCTTCTCGTCACGTGCTCGCTGAAAATGTCATGACGTTTCAACAGAAGTTCCGAACTGTGACTCCATTCGTGACGAACAAACCGGTCATTTTGAATGTCTTCGTATCTGACGTCATCACAAGTAACAAGACTGTCGTGTGAAGTCACCAGAATTGGAGCAGTAACCTGACATCAAGTTAGTGCCAGCGTGGTTAGGTGCGCCACACGAAAATTGATTTTATTATACAAAAATAAGGGGTCCCTAAAGCTTCGCCCTTATAGGAGTTGAACGCAATAGTGACATCCTGTTCGTAGTGCATGCGCACTTCAAATACTTCGTTCATGAATTCTTTTCGAATTTTCTATGCATGTTCCATATGAAAGAATGTAGCTATTCGCTAAAACCAAAATAATAAACGATTAGTCTATAGTATTAGTGAGCATGCCGCGGGAAATACAGTGTCATTTCCGCTTCGCTATAGTGAGAACCATGTTGGCGACGGCTCGATGAGTGCGCACAACCTGGAAAGCATCCGGAGTGATTTCTTCGTAGGAGATTGCGAGGGAACAATTGCTTATGTTAGTATTTTCCTCATCACGTTCGACCAGTGAGATTGAGGATTGCGATCCACTAGACATTTGGGTACGGCAATGAAGTCGCGTCATGGTCTATTTTTTTCTCCTCAATCTCTCTGCACTCTTTTCAATGAACCAGTTTTCCACTCCTGGGTGAGGGAGAGAAAGGGAACTTATCGATGAAGAAGTGGTATGGTGCAATGATCCAAATAGCACGATAAGATTACATAGATTATCATGCCCTAAAGAGCCAGTACATAAATTTTATACTGCTTCGTACAGGAGTACCTAGCTTGAAGGAACTGCAGGGGGGAGGGACCTTCTTGGTTTCTGATTTTTTTTCATCTCTTTCTTCCTTTTTCTCTCTTTTTTCTGTTTTTTACATGAATTTGTACCTGTCTATTTTTACTCACTTCTTTTTATTACTATTTTTATTTGTCTTTTTATTTCTCTCTCTCTGTTTCTACTTCTCACTTTTTCATTTTATCTCTTTCTCGTTCTGTGTATATCTGTATATCGTTTTCTGTCTTTCCGTTTGTCCTTCTGTTTCTCGGCTTCTCTCTTGCTCTCTCTTTCTATTCCGTGCCTTACTTTCTTCCCATCCTCTCATCCTCTTCACCTTCTCTTCCACTTTCCTCCTCCTTGCTATAATATACCACACAAGGCCATGTTGAGCTCTCCAAGAGGTTACGATGCTCGCCATCAAGTCTTGGGTACCTTGATCAGATCCCATCTTGTCAAAAATTTTTTTCGCTAAAAACTTTTCTATATCTTTCTGTCTCTCTGGAATCGTTTTTCCGCCTACCCGAGTTATTACACCCTATGCCGGACAATCAGGGTGTCGATGAGGCATATGTAAACATACTGGAAGAAATCTGCAGGGTATCAACTGCTACCATAATGTTTCATAAAGAAAGTGACAGAACACCTATCAAGAAGGGTGTAAGGCAGGGGCTACAATCTCCCCAATGTGCTCGCAGGAGGTTTTCAGAGGCCTAGAATGGGAACAGTTAGGGATAAGAGTTAATGGAGAGTACCTTAGTAACCTGCGCTTCGCCGATGACATTGCATTGCTGAATAACTCAGGGGATGAATTGCAGCTCATGATTACGGAGTTACACAAGGAGAGCAGAAAGGTGGGTCTTAAAATTAATCTGCAGAAAACGAAAGTAATGTACAACAACCTCGGAAGAGAGCAGCGCTTTGAGATAGGTAATTCAGTCCACTACAAGTTGTAAAAGACTATGTCTACTTAGGGCAGGTAATAACGGTGGAGCCGAACCACGAGATTTGAAGTAATTACAAGAATAAGAATGGGTTGGAGCACATTTGGCAAGCCCTCTCAAAATATGACAGGTAGATTGCCACTATCTCTCAAGAGGAAGGTATATAACAGCTGTATCTTGCCTGCAGTTAGCTACGGAGCAGAAACTTGGAGACTTACAAAGAGGGTTCAGCTTAAATTGAAAATGACGCAGCGAGCAATGAAAAGAAAAGTGGTAGGTGTAACCTTAAGAGACAAGAATAGAGCAGAGTGGGTTAGGAAACAAACGGGGGTAAAGGATATACTTCAAATCAAGAATAGGAAATAGACATGAGCCGGGCATGTAGCGCGTAGACAGGACAACCGCTAGTCATTAAGGGTAACTAACTGGATTCCCAGAGAAGGCAAGCGGGTTAGGGGGAGACAGAAGGTTAGGTGGGCAGATGAGATTAAGAAGTTAGCTGGTATAAATTGACAGCAGCAAGCACAGGACCGAGTTAACTGGTGGAACATGGGAGAGGCCTTTGTCCTGCAGTGGACGTAGTCAGGCTGATGATGATGATGATGATGATGATGATGATGATGCCGCACAAATCGGTGCATTGCCAGAGCACGCCCCGGGCGTACATGTCCGGAGGAAGAAACCTAAGATGAAGAAGAAGGTGAACAGAGGTTGCGTCGACTGAGTTATCTCCATTATTCTAAAACTGCGCAATATTTTATAAAACCACTCAGTTCGTGGCCGATCTCTCACAGTGGGTATGCGCCACGAACAATAGATGAACAAGAACAAGAACAAATATATCGGCATGCGTCAGAAAAGTAGAGGTCATTTATAACAATGATAGTTTTTGCAAACGTGCATCGGCATAACAAAAAGCGGAACTGCTTCACTGTTAAACTTAGCTGGTCATCAACGCTATATATGATAAAGTCCACATGTTCAAGATACACTTGGACATGTACAGAAAATGTGCAATTACTACGGTCTAAGAAATGACCAGCTACAAGTGCTTTCCAGACCGATGATGGACACACGTTGCACAAGACCTCCTTGTTCAGCTCTTTAAGGTGGTGTTATCCTTCACAGATTTCATCATTTTCTATGAAGTGCACACTTAAGTTATAGACGCTAGTTAAAAAACAGCGACTAATTATTTCTTGAGGACATGAAAAATAAATTAGGACCGCTTACATGCAGTTGTGCGAGAGTGGGGACGTGTATTGAGCACGAAACAAGCTTATATGAACAAAAAAAGTGTTTCTACTTCTAAATTGGCTTTTTGTAGAAGAGCTGACCTAAATATGAGCGTGGACTCAATGGCTTAAACGTGATGACCCACTAAACCGAACTATAGACAAATTCCACTGGACTTACGTCACGAAAATGCGGTGGCGCTGTCTTGGTAGGCAAAACGCTATGCCTACCGCAGTTTCTGCTGGGTTTTCAATGGTGCTTGTGGTGTTCTTAGTCAAGCAACGAGAAAAAAAAACGGTATGCTGATGAGCTGCGTCGCGGTTGGATGTGAGTCGCGTCTGACAACTTGGTTTTGTTTGTTGGCACACATCGCAGCCCTCAGGACTTATGGCGGCAGTTACGCGCGGACGTCGCTATATTTCACCCATAATGTCGACATTGGCCTACCTGCGCTTAAAAGCATGAAATGGGTCTGTAGGATTTCTCGATTCCTTGAGTAACAGTTTCCTAAATAAAAAAACGTTTTGTAGTGAATGTGGCCTATCGGTAAATTTAAAGAATACACCCTTCACTGTACCACTATTAGCTTTATTTCCCACAATTTGGCATTATGGACGCAGGGGTAGTGCTTCGGCGTTAGAAATAAAAGCGCATTTCTCCTAGAGTGCACATAGCGATGTGTGTCAGGAAGCAACTTGCGCCCATATCCTCATCAGATCACATCCCATTTATTCACACTCGCTAATGTAATTAGAAGATGTGACCCTGTACAGCGAAGACCCATTTCAAGCATTCACTCTTGGTGTAATTGCAGCAGCAGGAAATCGATGCGGAAACGACGGTGGCAGCACTCGTACCGACGAGACCAACAAAGAGTCGCTGCGCAGAATCACCAAGTTTTTTTTTTTTTTGTCAGCATCGGTTTCAGTAAACAAGGCTGCTTCTCACGTCTCTTGCTAGTCGGAATACAAAAAGCTGCCACTTGTATTCCACTAGGAGAAGTGGGAGCCATCTCATTGCCAAACAGCCTTCGGGTTTACCACTTTTCTTACGCTCACTCTCACAATCCGTGTTGTTAAAAACAGATCCGTTTCTATCTTGACTCTTAGCTCCAAGTGTAAACATTCCTGACCACTTCGGTCTCTCCTTTCTCGATTTCACGAATACTCTCTTCACAAAGAACCATAAAGCTCTAAAAATATTGAAAAAAAAAACATCTCACAGGTTCTTTATGCCTTCGATAAGACGACACGAATGAGAAAACATTTTTTTTCGTTCTCACGCGATGTATTCTATAACCCCCCCCCCCAAAAAAAAAACTTTTCTGCAACTCAACTGTTTTCGCACTGCTTCCGTGATCGGCCCACTTTTGAACAAGCTACGATGTCATGTGATGACGTCATCAACCGACGTCCCGTCGTGTACTTGTAACGTCGTAGTAATTTCATCATAGCCACCCAATGGTGTGACGTCATACAACAAATTTTCGCGTTCAGTGACGTAAGAATAATCTCAAGTATTGAAACGTAATAAACATCACGTGAAAATTGTCAAGTCATAATATTTTACATCACTCGTGTTGATGCCGCCAATGGTTTTACGAAAATGGTACATTTTCGCGCTTTGTCAGGCATCTAAGGCTACATGAACAGGTAGGCACATGAACAAGTAGTTTTAGAAGAGGGTATACGCAAAACTTTGGATTAGCGCATGACACCACTGAGCATGCGTCGTATCCTATTTTTAATATTTTTTTGCGTACCTCCGTCAGGTGACGGAAATACCATGCATACGCAACCTACACGATATCAATGCGTACCCTTTAATAAAGTTGCCTAATGTCGCTCTCGACAGAAGTTAAGTAGACGGCAGCATTTCTCGCCATCTTTTGATATAGTGCATTTATGCACACTACTCACAGCTTTTCTTCTTACCCGCACGCAGTTTATGCGCGCAGGAGCTTGAAGAAAGTGTACACACGTTTCTCGACTTTTAGCCTACTGGGCTGAGCTAAGGTTAACTTCCCTGCCTTTGTAGTACTCTCATTTTCTCTCTCTCTCTCTCTTTCTTCGGTCGGATATTTTTGCGTAGTAGGTCAAAATGACAATAATAAAGCACTTCATACTGAAGAAGCGGGAAGCCACAGGCAATAATGAATTAACTTGTGCTCTGGTGGACACAATTTGATACAATGTTATCGTTGTTCGCCAGACTATACGTGGCGGTCGCTCACTGCCGGAGACGCCTTCGACGGGCTCCGTATAACACAGAGCGCCACGCTGCGAGAGAGCCATTGTTTCGGTGCCGCTGTCGTTTTACTACTAGTACGCCGATCTAGGTTAATCCCTTGGGCTTTGTTTCCCATTCCATTGTTGCTCCCCACCATTGTTACAGACCTGAAGGAACGGCTGTCGTCCATGAAAGATCTGACCTCATTAGGAGGCGCATTTGAGGCGACTCTGTATCAGCGGCACACAATAATTAATTTTCCAACGTGTTCATTGTTGTACCTGTTCTATTGAGCAAGGCTGAATCTTCATTCACGCACGACGATTCGATGGGAGGTGAATACTTTTTACTGAAGAAGAACAATGTAGGCACGTAAAGGTGATTGATTGGTGTAGTTGGATTCATCATAAACAGACCAACAACCATTTTTTTTATTTTACACGACTTTTCTTTATTGCAACCAAAAGCTTAATACTCAGAGTATAATAACGCAATAACGTTAAAGAGCTAATTTCACCGAAATTCCGGGGTCGGCGTTGGTGTCGGCGTCGTTGGTTGGGAGCAAAGAAATCATTTTATGCGTGACTGAAAAATCGAGAACGATGCAAATAAAATAAATAAATGATAAAAACCCTTGAGCAGAGAAGGAACTGAACAAGAGTAGTTGGGATCCGAGCGGAAATAGAACCCAGGTCGTATGCTTAGCAAGCGGATGTTCTAACGCAAAGCCACGCCTCTACTTGTGAAAACAGTGAAAAGAACTTCCTCTGCGGGGAATCGCAGTGGCAGTAGCTTTGATGCTTTAAAAAAATTGCCCGCAGCTTCCCTCGGGGGAACACTGAGGAGGATGCGGAGCATATAATTGGTTAACGGGGTGTTAAAGTGCGACTTACTTGGGTCGATGGCTAAATTGGTTAACGTGGTTGTAGGAGGGGGTGTTAAATGAGTGAACACGTACACACGTATGCGAAAGGGCGGCGCTGGTCGAAGGGACGTCGATCATTGTGTTTGTGGATTCGTTGGAATTCATTTCACCGCGACCTTGGACGTCGACGCGCCGTACAAACCAACCGACGAGCGGCAACTGAGCGAGCGAGTGCCGACCTTGAGTATATATACAGCGCGACGGCGCATGCGCTGTCAGCTGTCGAATGTTCTCGAAGGAGAAGCGCACGCGGCACAGATGGTGGGCGACGGCGCGACGGCGCATGCGCGCGCGTCAGCTGTCGAATGTTCGATAAGCGGTGCGGACGGCGCGGACGGCGCACTACAAGGCGCGAGTATAAGATGCTTCCGCATCTAAAACACATGCGTCCTGTATTTCTTCTTCACAGTGCAGCATGATATGTTGCAGTAGTAATGCGTAGTGAAGTGCTGAATGCCAGCGGGCGTCAGAGTATGTGATCATCACAATGGCTCCATGGTTGAAAGCCGGTAATCCACTACAAAGGCGCATATGCTACTGCGCCTATTCTCTTATGGCCACGTAGTGGGTGCATAGCGAATTAAAAAAGATTTCATGCACTAAGCGTTTGAAGTACGCACTTCGAACAGGATGTCTTTACGCGTTCAACTCCTAAAGACGAACCTTTAGAGTCCTCCAATTTCGCCACGGTCAATTCTCAAGTTTCGTTATCGCCCACTTACACGTGTAAGCGCTGCCTTGCGCAACCACACTTGTCGACGAAGTACCATGGAGGTAATTACTGAACCTTCTGATGGGAGAACCCGCACAACGCTAACATTACAAATTCGTGCAGAGTGGCGTACTGCGTACGCGTGCACTCCGCGCGCATGTGCCACCGCTCTACGTACTCGTCTCGTCACCGCGAAGGGAGTGCTGCCTCACAGCGTGGAACCTTTCCAAGGCAAATGCCTTCGCTGCTTCATTGAACGCGAAAACACGCCGTTGGAATTCCGCGGCGGTGGCATTCGGGACGAGTGATGGAAAGAATCATCGCGCGATGATGCCATTATGACTTCCCGAATCCCCAGAAGTGGCGTCACTGTGACGTCATGTCACAGTGACGCCATTTCATATGGTGACCTAATCACGTGAAATTTTAGCTTGGTCAAATGTGGTCTCATGAAGGCGGCAACGCAAAACCAGGTGAGGTGACTCCGACCTCGAAGACCACGCAAAACGACGCCAGGGGAAGAAAGCTTTCGAAGGGTGACGAGGCAACACGAAGATATTGTAGCGCTGCGGAAGACGCGCGAAAGATGATGAGAGCCGCATGGCTCGCGATTCGTGAGCCACGTGGAATTCAGAACGCTTCGGCCCTTGGCCCCGCGAGACGCGTCAGCCGCAACCACTTGGTTTTTCTCTTCGCCCCCATATAAAGTGCTGCGACTATGGCATGGTCTGATCCGCCACCATCTCGTCTCGTTCCTCTACAATATCAATTGAGAAAAAAAATGGCTTTCTGCTTCGAGCCATATTCAGTAAATGAATATAGATCTGTGTTTTGTTTATACCTTGTAAGCAGCGCGGAATTGTGCATGCTTGAATATTATACACACTCAAATTTGGAGCGCTAATTATGGCGCATATGACAGCATCTGACTATATACGTGCACAAAAGCGAATCGGTGCATACTCCTCATGCTTCAAGACATACAAATGCATTGCTACTTTTTTTCAATGTATAAAATTTACTCCGCTCACGAAAAAGCAGCTTCAATCTGTCATTATATATCCCTGTCTTTTCGTGCCCACCAGGATTTATTCACGTGTTCGGGCCAGTTGTCCGTCCCATCAGCCAGCTTTTTGGCAAATCAATAGATTCAATCAGGCAATCATACTTCATTTATCAATGCTATACGAAAATATTCTTATTATTTTTGCATAAAATCCGTTTGCAGCAAGTATTTACTTATTGATCAAAGCCAGGGACGTTTTTTAGGCAGTGTGTAACGTGAAATATCAAACGTATATTTGTTTTATGCAAATGAATTACCACATCACTACATACGAGCACGTTCCCAATGTTTTTATGTAGCCCCCCCCCCTCCTCTTAAAAAAACACTGAGTATTCTGTAGATCAGCCTTCAAAAATAGAATGCGATAGCGTAATCGGGCCGAATGCAAATAGTCTCCTCAATCACTCACGATGGTTGCTGGAACCATGCCGCAAGGAGTCGAGCGTCTATGCGCACTGCACTTGCCATTTCGAACTGCTCTAGGATGCTTACTGCAAGTATGGATGGACAGCGCGCACAACGCCATTATCCCTCTTTTTGCGAATCAATGAAGCGCCCACCTCGCGTCCGTAAGGCATCTCGCTGAACAACGCGGCCTCTCACTTCGTCGATGCTTTTGCTGCTGCTGATTATTATATATGCCTGAGAGCGGCCTTTAAAACACCCACTCGTTCCGCAAGTCACTTGTCTCGACGCCTAGCGGAGTTCTGCAATTCTGCCAATCATACGTTACGAAACCCCTGTATCTACGTTAGATTTACATTCTTTCCGCACGCAGAAGGCCTCGGATAGATTCTGACTTGAGTTAAAGAACCCCAGCTGGTAGAAATTTCCGGAGCACCCCGCTACGGCGTCTGTCATAGATAAATAGTGGTTTTATGATGTTAAATCCCACATATCAATCAAGATTCTCACTTGAAGTGAATATGTTATAACTATTTATCGTATTTTCATATTTATCGGCTTATCGTTCCCAGACAACGCTGAATTTTTGCTCACAACCAACTATCCCGACACCGATACAAAAAGTTTTTTTTTTTACTGAGCACTTTAACGCTATCGTGTTAAGACGTAATTGAGTGGCGCAGCTAGTTTGGCTTGCTAATTTTTTGAGTCCAGGTATATGTGAAACAAGTTTAGGCGATACTTTAGATGTTTATACCAGTGCCTACTAAGAATTCACAAGTATTTATCTTAAACAGGGTGACGAACGAAGACGACACATTCTAGAGCTAGGCTAACTTGATATTTCAACGTAAGCTATCACATGACAACCACTCGCGTTGTTATTTTATCGAGAAGGCATCATCAAGTAATCAAAGACTCTATCGAACATGTTCGGTGGTGTTAAAAGTTTACTCAAAAGGTAACAGTAGAAAAATTGGGGAATCTCCTACATATTGGTCACTAAAACAACACTTCTGTCTTTTACACAAATAGAGCTACATGTATTGTTATTTATGTAAGTCTTGTTGTACATACAGTTCTCATCATTCCGATAATAAATGTTGCTGTGCACTTGTTAAGTCAGGAACAGGCTTTGTGGAAAAAATGCATACATTGTCCAAGTAAACATACGAGCCGATAGTCACGCTACACCCTATCTCCAGCACATGCCATCTCGCTCACGCAAAATTAATGTGAACATCGACCGCCACGTCCTCAACCGTATCCTGAATCCTACATTTGTAAACACGGGTTGTTAGACTCCGGCCCCAGGCAGCTGTCAGATGGTCATCCATCATTCTGAGGAAACATTGCCAAGCAGTTTGGAAAATTTAGTTTGTTAGTCGCTATCCTTATCTCACCAAGACTAGAAGAGGCACTGAACATCCGCCACGTCAATGCAGCTTTTGCAAGAATTTAAGTGAAAACGTGCAAAACAACGGAACGTTGCTTGTAGATTGTAGTAAAAACATAACACAATTTCGGGACCAGTCATATATATTTTATTTACTTTGTTTTGGGAAGGGAGGGGAGTATTATCTGTATGTCTGCGACCCGGTATGAATACTGAGGTCATTTTTACCACTATTCGACCTAGATTGATTGATATATGGCGTATAACGTCCGAAAATTACCATAAGATAATGAAAAACGTCTTAGTGGATGGCTCCCGAAGCTTCGAACACCTGGGGTTTTTAAGCATGCACCCAAATCCAGTATTGAAATTAAACCACGCAGCCTGAACATTCTCAATTACTGTATTCTCCGCGTGTAGCTTATTCACCAACTGTACTTGTGATTGCATCCTGACGGAAATTACCACAAGTCAATTTGTAATCTTTGTCGTGAGAGTTGTACAGTACACAAGGACGCTTACTTCAGTTGCTGAATCCTGTAGAGCACATTCACAAAGTTATCACTGGTCTTTTAAAAAGGAATATATTTTTTTGTGCACAGATTATTTAGAAAAACAAGTCAGATTGAACAGAATCAGATAGAACCTGCTCTGTTTTATCTGACTTTTTTTTGCGAAACGTTTTTTTTTATTGATATGAGGTATAAGAAGATGTCGGCTCACAAGTATGGCACCGGCTACTCGTTAGCCCTTGAGTGAAAGTTGAACACGTAGCTTGAAGAAAGCAGGGCATGCAAATTAGAACACTCGATCCCACATATTCAAAACACACTTACACGCACATATCACAATACAATTTTATGCACAAAGAGAGTCTATTCAATTTAGCATTCAATAACAACCAACCCAAGTAGCCACGTTTTTGTGGTATATCGCATGTCATTCCTATTACGGGAGAGGTTAGGTAAAGCGGGAATTCAATAAGACTACATGTCTTCTAAAAACGTAAGGGCCAACTTTCTGCCACAGATCAATGATTGGGGTGAATCTCGCGTGCCTTTTTATGTTATCTCCGTACGCAAGATACCTTCCAGTTACGGATGGTGTGTGTGCCAAAGTCTTCAAACTATATTCTTGATTGGGAAATTTCGAACGCCTGGTTTTCAATAAAGTATTTGCACGCTAACCATATGAAGAATATTGTTGCATTACACAAAAACGCGCAATATGCACCCTTTTATCATAGACCATACTATAACCCCAGAATTGAAGTCCTTCAGGTTTTCTTCAAACAAGACGCAAATGTAAAAGTTTGTATTATCAATAGACTAGTCGAGATTGCGTGACTGGAATTTTTCATATGAAAACGCTGCTCTATTTTTGCTCACATTGATTCACACCATAAATATGTATGAAGAAGGTTTCACACTCACAATCATGGTTACAAGCGGTGCTGATTAACACCACAAGGCTAATGCATCAGATAACAAATCCAGCCAATAAAAGAACGAGCACAGGAAACGAAGAAAGAGACAGGAAAGCCTGTCTCCTTCTGTTTCCTGTGTTCGTTATTCTATTGGCTACATTGTTTTTTCTGGTGCAGTGAACCAACCAACCCAACAACGAGTGTTATTTGAAGGTTAATGCACAGACATACATAACGCACAAACATACCCGATAAAGTGAACGGGAGGATGATTGCCACTGTAGCTCAATTGATGAAACATTGGACTCGTTACCCGAAGACTACAGGTTTCATCCTTCCCGGGGACAAGTTATCTTTTACTACACTTCAAATTTACCTCATTTAGGCCACAATTAGTACTTATAACATGCAGTGTACTTTCTGTCACTCCATTGTCTGTTCTCATTAACACAACGTGTTTAGAACAGGAGTGATAACATACAAAGAATCATTTATTCTGGTACTATGCATTTGAATTCTACAGATGTATTTTACACACTTAAATCACTTTTGAATTAAGAATTTCTGCATTATCTACTCTATTATGAAACTTCCTGCAGCGCTCTTAAAGTGAGACTTAGTCTCATGCACGGCATCCCAATTACTCACAACATCCACATGTCTTCGCATAAACGTGAGTCTTCGGTGAACGGAAACGTGATTGCGTAGAGTTTAAGCGTGTCAGGGACGCAGCCGCATGACTTGAGGAAGCAAGTACGTGAGGAAGCAACAGCCATTGCTAAGACCGCGTCGCAACCACAGCCTCAGCAAATATAAATTAGCTGGATTCAGAGGAGGTCTCGGAAAGCCGTGGCAGTTGCGCCGAAGTTCAAGCGGTGCCGGAGAACTTGCTTTGACCAGCAAGTTTATAGGCTGGAAAAGTCGTGTTTAGGCGGTCGCACGCAATTCCGTTTATGCCTCTAGTTTTTTTATAAATTACCTTATCTACAGCAGCACTGGCGCTAATTAGGTTAACGAAGTATTAGAGGGTATCGGTGACGCTGAGAAAGAGTTTCCTATTACAACGTTCGAATCATTTCTGGAACGAAAATGGTATTATTAGGAAGGAAGAGAAGTGGGCCTAGAGAGCGAATCCTTGTATTGCTCTTCCTAAGCAAGATCATATTAGGCAAAAAAAGGAAAGTAATAGTTAAAATATTATGCGAAGGACTGCATTAGTACTATGACCACCATACACACGTGGTTGGCACTACGCATTACAGGAAGGAGATTTCACAAAAAAACTCTAAAGAAATCAAAATTCTAGTCTCTCACAGGTTTATTGTTCAACACATAGTGTAAAGAGCAGCAGACATGGCCAACTCGCCTTCTATATGCTCCCAAAGGTTTCTTCTTGGACGAGACTGGAAGCCATGCAACTTAGCACATACTTAAGGGTATTTAGTTCAAGTGCATACCGAACAGGACGAGATCTCAGACGTGGGCTGAGGAGTGTACTTTCTTCGCTTCATCGAGTGAATATATATTGCGGCAAAAAAAAACGTAGAAAACAACAGACACAAGGCACACAAACTGTAAACAATGTTTTCTCCTATTTTCACGCCACGCTGAATAATGAGCAAATTAGGAGGCATCGTTATAATTTTGTAAAACTGCAGATAGCCAAGTAATCGGTATACTGCCTCCCTCGTTTCACCTTCTTGAATGAGAGTGAACACGGCTTTGTGAATTAAGAATAATAATATGGCCGCATGGTAGAAAATACCTGAAGGGACTCGAATTTAGTTGCTTTCTTCATTAACGATGTCTTTTTATATCGCTGAGCTCCCCCATCTTTATAAGTATTCAAGATGCCCTTTACTAGATGACACACACTTGGATGCGTCTTGTCATTTGGCTTTCCTTCTATAATACCATAAAGAAAACTTTGGTGACGTTTGAGTTTCGCTTGCAAGAGTAAAACGTGATAGCATAATGCGATCTCAAGCGCATAACCTTCAACCTTTCCTTAAGGAAGTACGCCTAACACTGGCCGTTCCAAACTATCTCAGAGTGTTTGCTGCAAGTGTGCTGACCAGCAGGTCGCGGGATCGCATCCCGGCTGTGGCGGCTGCATTTATGATGGAGGTGGAATGTTGTAAGCCCGTGTGCTCATGCAGATTTGGGTGCACGTTGAAGAACCCCAGGAAGTCGAAATTTCCGGAGCCCTCCACTACGGCGTCTCTCATAATGATGTGGTGGTTTTGGGACATTAAACACCACATATCAATCTTTGCTGCAAGTGCAGTCGCTAAGTGCCCAATTTGAATAAATTCTTTCTTTTGTAAGTGGGCGAAATTGCCACTACGCGCCAGCAAGGTGCACTCTGAAATTGGTGGGCAGCTGCGAACCACCCACTCTTCGCGCTATTCGCAAGTTGGTAGCCTGATGCTATTCATTATGATTATGGTACGAGATATTACATCTGTGGAGGTGACTCTTCTTGTGTACATGACATTCCTATAGTGTTTTTTTTAGCGAAGGTGTTTCAAGCAACTGCTTTGCTTTGTGGTAGAGTAGAACCCCCGCTATCCACACAGAAGGCCTGAATTCGATTGTCCCTTAAACTGAAAAAAAAATTGTTAATTTCTATTTCCATTTTCATTTCCATTTCCCATTAACAATCGAAGCCACCGCCACCAACACCAGCGCTTCGGCGAAAAAAGTTTCTTAACGTTACCTCTGTGGTAATCTCATTAGAACAGTTTAAAAAGTGTTTTTGTTTTGTTTTCATTTCTATTTATAGTTCACTTTCAGAATAAGTTTGTGAATACTATAGTGAAATGGTGTAATAAGGTACCGAATGTAGCCTGCTGACGACATATATCGCTTGCGCAAGACTTATCAAAACAAAAGTCAAGAACTACAGCTTTTATGGTCATTACATGACACTGAGAAACCTTGAGAGTTTCAGAATTTAAAATCTTAAGTAGCGGGAGGCAAAGTCTAATTTTCACAAGCTCGGCATTTAATTTCATGTAGTTGCCAGACCATCGCAGTGTGGCCTTTCTGCCGTGTGTTTGTTTTGCGCGAAAGCTTTCGGAAAGAGGGGGGTGTTTCTAAGTGTGTAACTTCTTTGTATTATAGGAACATCAAATTACTACTGAAAGGGCAAAATTCGTTGATCAAATATTTATCGAGCTATCGAGACCCTACCACGTGTGACATGTTATATGTACCACATGTGACAAAGGCATTTCCCTCATGTTTTACTTGTACATTACAGACAAGGCAACCTATATCTTCACGCCTATGAAAAGCATTCCTACTGATACAGTTTTCATCTGTCCTCAGCAATTCTGTGTGAGTATGGAGCCATTCGCCGCTCTCACTGCGTCACCGAACAGTGGGCTTCTTTTGCTTGGATTAGCACAGGAAGTTCTTGCATTGCTTTTTGGTAAGACTCAGCCAATTTACAACCCATATATATAACGAGATACCCGTGTCCAGTAGAATATCGCTTATAAAATTGACATATAATAAAACTATTTGACTACAGAGATACAATTACATTTTTGAATGTATCTCAATATAGGAATATAGATAGACAATAACATCTCAAAGATAATTTTCCAATATTGCTGAACCCTTGTTTCAGGCTAATCAGCCAGTCGTAATTTGGAATTTCATCATCTGTAACGTGTTCTAGCTCCCGTTCTGTTTTTTACCTGTAGTCACGAGCATCAATATAAATGACATGGTGTCCATGTACAAAAAACTTAAAGGGGGCCGGCTAGAGAAAAAAGTCGGTATACTAATTAAGCCTGCCTCTAGATATATGATAGCACGGATTTCTGGTTCTGGTTCAGCGCTACTTCAGACGACCGAGCTGAACTAGAATGTTATAAAGGGCAAAGACAGCGTCTACAGCCGCAGGCGCTCCCTGATGAAATACACTTCACATGCTCTCAACTGTCGCACTCAATTTGTGCGGCCTGCATAAGTATACCCGCTCGTTAAATGCACGCGATATTTCAGAAACGTTTAATGACATCCGCTATCATTTCCTGAAGTAGCACAGTCCATCGCACCCGAATGAAGTCCGTTATTAGTCTTTGAGCGTACACCCAATTAATATGGCGGCTCAATAAGCGACGCACAAGGCACCATCGGAAAAATTGGGCACGTTTAGGGGTGGCTTAGTTTTAGAAATTAATCAATATGCGTAATTTTCCGAGATTATGAAGTTGTGCAGTGCTGTTGACAATGTCGGTGTGCTTTTTTCCATGACGCAACTTTCTATCAGCTTTCAGTAAATGTTAGCGGCAGAAGGAATTTGTTAGTGAGCGTCACGGTGTGCTGAGCGTAATGAACATCGGGATTCGCGAAGAGCTCTCCGAATAGGTCAATAAAGAAAGCGACAATCTTAAATGCTATCACACGGATTTGTTTGTGGAAATTTTAACGTCGTATCGTATAAAGTAAATGCAATTTAGTTGTATTCGAATCGAAGCAATACATGTTGAGAACCTTTTGATGATCGAAACAGTAAACCAGTTTCCTCCCATCTACCAAATTGCGTCATTGGCGGAAGCCTTCGAATGCATTCATGTGAGACGGCTGCGTTACTGTAGCAAAACAATACACGCTAAAACACTTTCAAAATCGTGGTGTATTTTTTATCACTGCTGGCATTCATGTTGCAGTTTTCTGATCACCTACGATCGTCGACAACAAAGATTAGCCCAGGCTGCATATTAAAATGCTGTTATAAAAGCAGGTTTGTTTACTGCTTGCACTTTTCCCACATAAGTTGCAGAAAGACCTCAGCCGCAAAAAAGCGACAGGAAAGCATGTAGCATATAAGATTGTTTCAGCTGTTTTTCATTAAAGCTGGAACGTTACGCTATTGTAACCCGTTAGGCTCGCACGTTTCGCTTCGAGATGACGTCCTTATTTATAGGTTAATTGTATATTAATCGGTTTTATAGTTCTTCTTATTCTTAAAAATGAAGTGCCTAGATGATCACACTGCAAAACGGCTTGGCGATGCAACATGCGTGCATTCATGTCGGTGTGACACATATAAGAATGATCTTGGAAACTCTTTCGTAAAAAACCATCAGGCCTGTGCGGAACGCGCAGCATGGTCACATCTAAAGCTAAAAGATTGGCCTTTCAATGCCTTTAATTAATATGTGGAGTTTAACGCCCGAAACCACCATATTATTATGAGAGATGCTGAAGTGGAGAACTCCAAACATTTTGACCTCCTGGGGTTCTTTTACGTGCGCCAATAGCTGAGCACGCGGGCCTGCAGCATTTTCGCCCCCATCAAAAATTCAGCCGCCGCTGAGCTGAGCGCAAGTAATAAAAATATTGAGTTTGCGTTTTTTTATTTACTGAAATATAAAACTCCTCCCATTGCTGCGATAGTGAATCGACATCCGGTCGTTCTTTTAAGCGCTGTACTGTTGGAAACACGAAGAAGAAAGCGAAACTTCTATTCGCTCAATATCATGGATGAGTTTTTCGGTATTGAGGCTATCCCCAATCCAAGAACTGTGGCAGCGGCTTTGTGGCCTCAAACAGAAAGAGCATCAACGAAAGGGGGTTAGGAAGGGTGTGCATTGACCATCCTAACGTCGATCAAATGAGCGACCAAGCGGGAGCAGTTTTGCCACGTCCGCAGAAGCTGTGATTGCAAGCATCAATCTGTCTGCGAGCGCCAGCCCAACTCCTGCTACAACCAGCGCTGTTAAGTAGAAATCCCGGATGTAATAAAGCCAGAACAGCGTGAAAACGAATTGTCGGCGTCGCAAATGGTGCGCTCTGGGAAAACTCGAAAAGGCACGAAAGCGCGGAAAGCTACGATGTCATCAGGCTGTTTGTATTGTTCCCGTCTTAGAGCTGTTTTCGGCGCCCTGTAGATAAATAACGATGCTACTGCACTGGGATCTCCGTGCGTGCATGTATTTGTTTTTCAACGTTGGGATATCGGTAGAACAGAAGCTGTTGCCTTGACTAAGGGTGACAGAGTAAAACCAACAGGGTCTCCTACGCATTCGCATACTACTCGAAAGCGAAAGACATTTACAGTGTCGCAATTTTATCATCATCATTGTCATCGTCGTCGTCGTCGTCATCATCATCACCACCACCATAACCACCACCACCACCACCACCACCACCACCACCACCACCACTACCATCATCATCATCATCATCATCATCATCATCATCATCTTCATCATCATTATCCCCGAAGCTTAAAAGCTTTTGTTATTAATACATGGCGTTTATGAGTTGTTGGCGCTTTTTTTGAAGCACCGGGTTCTCATTTTCACAAATGTGAAAAGCATAGCAACGAAAAGAATGATAAAGAAAACTGATTGATTGATATGTGGAGTTCAACATCCCAAAAACCACCATATGATAACGAGAAAAGCCGTAGTAATGGACTCCAAAAAATTTCGACCACCTGAAGTTCTTTACTGTGCACCCACACCTGAACACACGGGCATGCAGAATTTTCGCCTCCATTGAAAATGCAGCCGCCTCAGCCGGCATTCGATCCCACGACCTGCGGGTCAGTAGCCAAGTACCTTAGCCACTGCAACGCCACAGCGGGGTAATTATAAAGAAAAAAAAAGCTAGGCGAAATTCATATAAATCCATTCACATAATAACGCGAAGAAACTCAAAATATAGAGTCCCATCACATAGCAGTATAGTCCTCACAAGATGCCATAGCATCTACACCAAGTATTCTGTAAAATAACACTAAACACGTCTGATCCCAAAGCAGCACTCAAATTTAAAAAGTCCAGTCAGAGGTATGCAGAATGCATTTTGACATCAATTGACCCAAATCATATGCATATGTATAAAATCATATGCATAAATCATATGCATAAAATATGTGTAAACAGGTTTACCCAATACTTTCCCAGCATTCCGCTCTTTTCTCAGAATTTCTTCAGATCACTTCATAACAGCTGAATACTGATGCTGTGGATGAGGATGATGACGATGATGAATAATAGTTAACCATCAGCCACTTGTCATAGTTCAACGAATTTCAATCCCCCACATGTTACGCGCTCCACATGGTGCAACAGCTGGTGCGATCATTACCCTTTTCCCCCGCAACATTAGTCTTGTAAATGGGACTCCTTGCCAGACAATGCCCCATCTAGTTCTATAGGCACTTTTGGATAACAACGATGCATACAAGAGGCTGATAAGTTCAGTTAGTTCCGAAAAGATCACCTGCCCGCTTTCACCTCATATTCCCGTACGTGTGCACAACCTCCGGCTGACGGTGCTGCGGCAATCACCCGGCTACGCTTCCGCATATGCTGTGGGAGTACAGACACACTAACGCCATGACCATTTCGTCGAAGCTCCATGAGGTCCTGCGGAGTCCCGCCCTCGACGACCAGACATGGGTGACCCAGCACCCCCTTGAGGTGGCGTGGAGGCAAGCCCTTGACGTCCCCTCATGGGAGGCCTAGGCCCGGCCACCTAAACCTGCTGGTTTCTTATAATCAAGTTTATTCCTCCTCCTCTTGATACCACAAGTATCTTACCGATAACAGGCTATGCTTTCGAATGCTACTTCAGAAAATATTTTATAGTTTTTTACTTGTTTTGTGATATTTATTGTCCACTTGGCAGAGTCAATCGTGTGCTTCATATTTCAGTGAGGCATCGAACCGGGTGTCAAGCGCAAACATGTAACAGGGGTACATCAGCAAGCACTCTTATCCGTGTAAAATTATTCCTGTGCTTACTTTATGTTTTTTACACACAGACTGTGCACACACTTTTTTCACCATAATAATTAGTTAAAGCGATCATTACACATTTACGCAAATAAATCTGGGTCATAATGGAATAGATGAGCACGACTGAATGTTGTTAACCAACCATCGGTGTTGACACAGTTATGCTGTATTCTTGCTCAAAAACCTCGCACCATCAGTCATTGTTTCGCTTATCTTCGAATAGCAATATCAATCTTGCAAGCGTAGATATGTATTCGAACAGTAATATGAGCCGTGAAAGTGCACTTGCTCATTATCATGACCATCAGTATCTAAATCTAATAAAAGCAACCGCCGTTTGGCAGTCTCCTTCAAGCCACGTCTGAAGTTTTCCGTCTTACACGTAACGTTCACGTAAGAAGCCTACTATAGTGTTCAGCAAAACTAATTTCTCGACGAAGATTCGCTGGCCCGCAGTCATAAGCAAGAGGGGTAGGTATCAAACACAATTGATGGTTTCCGAGTACAGTGAAAAAATTCTCGAATGCTGTTTTATTCAACTGTTGCTTCTTTCCTTCTCCCCGTGGCAATATTTGCCACTAGCTTCATTTCCCATTCTTTCCCGGTAGTGTTAATGACAATACGAATACTTTTGTGCCCATCACCTCCTGCCCTTTCTTGGAAACGGCGCCAATGCTAACGAGCTAATTTAGTTCCCCATTTGTCCTTCTCCACCTTGGTGACTTTCTTGGCTCACTTAAGTTATTATAAACCTCGATTACTCAGCTTATTAAGCTCACTAATCATTGATCATGTGATTGTACGTTCCAGCATGTATTATGCATAAATAATGGGATGTAATTATAAGAAATGTGTCTGCCTATAACGTTACTATACTGAAGGACATTAGTATGACCACTGGCTCCTAGGGTGAAGGTGATGTTGTCGTTTCTTGAGCCTCCAAAGTCCGAAAACAAAAATATAAACTGCAGTACAGGAAGAAAAGTGACAGAAACAACAAAAAATGCAAGTCAGGGTGGTGACGTGTTGGGGTAGTTGGTTCATATAATTGGATAAAATACAATTTTGTTATCACTATCATTTTAATCCATTCATACAGAACACCCTTACTTCCAGATGTCATTAAAATGCGCAATATTTTATATACAAAAGATACAAGATGATGCGATAAGGTCAGTTCTCAACACGCGGAGTGCCTTGTAAAGTGTCATGAGTCTTGCTTAACAATTTTGTGTGCTGAAAGAGTATTGATACTGTTTCGAGGCAGCCCTATAGCGATGTTTTTTTGTTTCTATGGAGTGAAGAAGCAGCACTCTCCCCTCCACCGAAGCCAAACAGCACGCATAAAATATTTTACTTGGATTATCAAGTTTTGAATATCAAAGTTTACATGGATATTAGAGCATCTGCATTCCAGCCCCGCCGCAACAAACATTACCGCGACGAGTCAACGCAGTTCTCTGGCTTTGCAATATCTATAGGCCTGCATGCAGGCTACGTCATAGAAATCTCGGAAAGACTTTGTCGTTCTTTATGTGAGCCACGGGCGACTGGCAGCAAACTGGAAGCTGTTGCTAGTTTGTTGTGAGTTGCAGTTTTCTGCGACGTCAGACTTGTTGACTCGTGACTACGAAGCCGCCTTTTGACACCAAAACCGAAATGTCTCTTTTATGGTAGGGATAATAAAAATATATTCAAGGCATTCCCAAGCTCTACGACACTTTTTTTTTTGGATGGCCAACACCGGTGCTGTCATTTAGAGAAACAACCTAAAGGTATTTGAAATTCTTGTCAATACTGCCTAAATTACATTGTTTAAGCCCTCTTGTTGCAAAATAAAAGAAGAAAACATGATATTTCACCTTTTAAAACTTTTACTCAGTGCTATGATTACAAGAAATGAAGAGCAGCGTTTACTCAAAGATAAATCCTAATGCATTAGGAACGCTTTCTTTGTCGAACTGATCATTTTGATAAATTATCGCAATTTTTACCTAATTTATATTTTTATTGTTTCCAAATCAGATGTTTATCAAATCACGAGATTAAGTTCCTGGTTAGGCAGAAATTCTCAACTAGTGTTTAGTGTTGATATGCCAAAAGTTTTCGATACGCCAAGTTTTCTTAAGCTAAATTTATTTTATATTTCCAGGTATTTTTTTTTTGTCAATCATAAGTATTTCTGTAGGACGTGCAGGAAAGTCTTTTTAATAAAAGTCAAGTGAAGCTCTATACGAGATCACTGAAATAAAATATTTGTCTGAAAACTGAGGACAATTGTCAAACGTTGCTTTTTAGCTGTTAGAGCTCTGTTAGTTTTTACAGGTCTTTTGCCCACTGTCTTCTTTAATATTAGTGTAGCTGTTTCAGAAATATAATATTTCAGCGAAGCCTGCTTTCATAGTATCTTTTATTGTGGTTGCTGAATAATTACAAAGTTCAATGAGTAACAACTTATAATTATTGCTGTTTACTACATAATCTAACCTATTACTGCCAAACCCTCACACCAGATTTGTTTTGGAGGACGTTACTTGTAATATACAGCAATGAGTTCGTATAATCATATTTGTGAATCACCTTCACGCAAACTTGGTTACTACGTTGGGTAGTCTATCTAGCAAGCGTCATATGCGGTCGTCTTAGATGGCCGCCTCATAGGTGTGAAAGGCTCTGGCAGCGGATGCCTTCATAGCGTTACACCCGCAAATTGGGATTCTCAAAATACGAGTACAAACGCGTTACAGATGAAAAGCTAGTAGTGTCGTCATGTCACGCTACCAGGCAGCTTCACACCATTGCTCCAACAGTGAGACCAAGTTTAATCGAGTAAGGAGCAAAAAACCACTTGAAGCTTTAGTTTTATGATCGAACAAGATGTTGCCTATAATGATAAGCCACTTCGACGAAAAAGCGCTTGTTTGATTTCGTGTTTTTTAAATAATCAACAAATTATAAAAGACCAATGGTAGTTTGTCACTAATACTTTAGCACGTGCTCTCGAATTAATTGCAGCTTATGTTTCCTAACAACGTCAAGCCTTGTTTATGTTGCAGGGTAGCTTTTCGTAATTATCGGCCATCGGATCTCAGTTGCGCAACATCTAACTGTGCCCCGGATGACGTTACGAAAGACGCCATATCTGCTGTTTCGGTGAACGAAGGTTGTGGTTATCTCTTGTTTTCTTGCACCGCTGTTCCGAAGATCGTGTTGTTACTGTTATTGTCAGGAGTACTTGTCTGGCAATCACTACGTTGTTGCTATGCTGTTGCAAAGCTGTGTGAGGACTTTTGTCATCTTTGTTTACTGGTTGCGTCAATGGATTACCCGTATGCCAATGGCCACGCAGACTACCTTTCTGATTCAATTTGCGCGTGCAAAGTTTCCTTTTTTATATTTACTTGTGTGTGTTCCTTTTATTATTGCTTGAGTAAAGGCTGAAAATTTGAGATAGCCAACCCTGACTTTTTGACAACCTTTTTGATGTTCCTAAATATAAAAAAGCATCGTAAATCAGGAAAATAGAAAAAAAACACTATAAAAAGAATATGCCGCTTAAGACGATTGTCAAGTCAGTTGCAACCTTCCTGTATGACTCTCGGCACATAGTCATACCAATCGTGAATAACGCATCCTGATGGGCCCATAAACAGACACAAAATACAGCATTTCTGCGACCCACCAGGCTACAGTGTGAACTAGCAACATGACTCAACGTGTATCAAAGTAATCACTATAGTACTTGAAGATAAATGTATAAGGTCTCATATTTGGCTTTTGTTACTTGTTTTGCGCATTTGTTCTAGAAGATCACATCAGAATGGGACACATATTGACATAAAATGCCGAGAGCCAAAGTTGTCCACCATTCCGCCAAGCCTGCTTAGCAAGAAGGCAGCCAGATCATACCTATGAGACCGATAGTTTGGTTCGCTATATGCATTTTCTTTGAGCTACATTGTACGACCATTCATGATTCCCGAATAAGACGCAGAGAGTGATTGTGTTCAAAAGTATCCTTCCCGAGTTGGCAGCTCGTGATTTGGTGGCAATGTATGAATGATGACTGTACAGCTAGCGGGTGGCCTGAATTAGGAACTTTCATCTCATCATGTGTCCTTAAAAACGTGCATTTTTGTCAGAAAGTTGAACATTGTACAGGAAATAAGAATTTAGAACTTTGGGACTGCCGTCAACACAACTTTTTACGCTTCTGAAATCTGCCAAGGGAAGCAACCAAGTCATGTTATTTTCAATTTCGCCCTGTGTGAGTAGAAAAGTTTTTGATTTCAAGTTCGTTCCGAAAAAACGTCGGCAACTGACACTCCAAATTTTTTGAGAAAGCACTTCCTTCTTAGCGTCAGTTTAGAGGATTAGTGAAATTGGCTTTGGCACCATTAGTGCTCTACACATCTTTCTGCTTAGCCATCACCACAGCCATCAGCATCTTGTCGTAGCTGAAAGCTTTCTGGGCTCGGTGTTTGTAAGGGAAGCACTTTGTTCTATTTCAGCATTAGCCAGCAACCACACGAGAAGCAAGTTAAGCAACGTACTCAAAAGCAGAGAAAAAACACATGTTATAAGAAGCAAATAAGCGCTGGCGCCCGAAATTATTATTTTCGCTTCGAGAAAGAACAGGACAATATAATCTAAATGCATTTAGCAGACGTCCAAATAATCGACTTTTCTTTAATTTTTCACATGGAGATCAAGAGACAAAAGAGCACCTGAAAAAAATGCTTGTAAAGTTTTTGTGTAAGTCTTAACATTGAACGATTGATTGATTGATTGATTGATTGATATGTGGTGTTTAACGTCCCAAAACCACTCTATGATTATGAGAGACGCCATAGTGGAGGGCTCCGGAAATTTAGACCACCTGGGGTTCTTTAACGTGCACCCAAATCTGAGCACACGGGCCTACAACATTTCCGCCTCCATCGGAAATGCAGCCGCCGCAGCCGGGATTCGAACACGCGCCCTGCGGGTCAGCAGCCGAGTGCCTTAGCCACTAGACCACCGCGGCGGGGCTTAACATTGAACGAGGAACCTGTGAGCGGAGTAAATTACTCACGCTGTTCTGCTGTTCCTTCCTCACATTGTCGCCTCGCATTGATGCCAGAGGCCACGACATCGTCTGGTGTGGCAATTAGTGGGACGCATTAAATCAAAGCACGCGAACAGGGAACTGCTTGTCACCATTTTATAAAAACCCGTTTCATTTCATTCTTTTTCCCGGAATTCCTACAGTCGTTGGCGTTTTGTTCATCACTCAATTCTGAGCTTTCAGTTTTACTCTTTACCCCCTTCTGACTGCGCTTATTCTGTTTCCATTCCCTGTTGTAGTTTAATTTTATTTCATTTCTTTGATTCGACACTCACTTCTGGTCCTTTGAATCTTGATGCGGTCATTTATTAAATTTATTTTACTTCATTTAAATTCGCTCTACATTCCCTCTCCACTAACATTTTTTTGCTTCTGTCGGAACGAATTTGCATGCTCTTCTGTGATTTATTTTTTGAGACCTTCCTTGAGGGTTTTGTAAGGTTGTATTGTTTACTGCTTGCTTTCACGTACTTCAAAGAATCAAATTCGATTCGCTCACCTCTCTACATTACTGAAATAGATTTTGCGTTGCCATTTAGATCGGATGCATTGCAACATTTTTGTACGTCACCTTGTTTTCTAATACATCCATGATCCGTCCGCCTTCGACAAATTGACAGCATCCACGACCTGTGACGTCATGACAGCGCAATAACGTGATCATAATATTTCGCATCCCTCGGGCTGACACCACCGTCAGTCATGTTCCACGTTTGATGAGGGATCTGATGTTACCGGCTTGAAGGAACACAAGCGGAGCAACAAATTTGTTATATTGATCATGTGTTCTCTGAGAGAACTCTAATGCTGTTAATTTTACTAGCATAGGTTCATTATTAGAGGAGCAAATCAGGGTTAAAGTACCATTTTTAAACTTCATGCTAAATTAGGCGCGTGTGATGTCACAAACTCTGCAGTATATTTTCGTATTTTGCTGACATTGACTCAACAAAATTTCCCCCATATGTTATGCTAAGTTTCTGGAGCAATCAACAGACATTTTAATTCCTTGTTACCTATTAAGAATTAAAAATTATTTTGTAAACACAATCTGAATTCATGACGTCACAGCGTTGGGTGCAGGAACTTTGAGGTGGTGTCGCTTCTCGCATTTTCTTTTTGCGTGTTTTCTCCCTTACCAAGCGTCTTCTCGCACCAAGCTCAGTTATGTTGGAACTGTAAAAAGGTAATTTACTAATAGCAGAAAAATCACGTCTTTTTTTTCCCTTTAATAAATGGCATCTAGGCAGCGCTAGCAGCGCTTCATCTAGAATCGATCAAGGCACAATGCCAGCACCTTCATTTTTGGGCAATGACCAGGAAGACGCTGCTTTTTTTCCTTTTCGTTGATAGCATCAAAACAAAGGACGACTAATGACCCTGCCTTAGCTCTGAAAGCATAGCTGTCCTTTGTGTGCGTCCACATGAGACAGAAATGTCGCAGGTCCAAAGGAGTTGCACCGACGGTGGAGAGGTTAGAGGGAACATTATCTGACACGCTCTAGAAGCTGCCATAAACAGGAGCTCTCCGAGAGAGGCAACATTATCAGTGCCTACTGTATGCACTTGTAATCAGGACCTTTCTCCCACATGAATGTACTTTCGGTTCCTCGCTGCGTCACAAAAAATTGACTTGGGGTATATTGAAAGGAGTGACAGCATTTCTATTTTGTGCTGAACACATTACGTCACAATCTTTTTCTTGTAAACATTTTCGGTATTGCCGACTCACGAACCTTGATAACAAAGTGCAAGTTGGGTCAATATATTGAAAAGGCAAATATCAGCATGCATGAGAATCAGTGCTTAGATAAAATATCTTTAAAAATGATATTTCTTCCATTTTACGCGATGATCTGAAATAGCGCACGTAAAAAGAGTACCAAACAGTTGTAGTGAACATATCGCGATTGTGGTGCTATCACGTGCCCTAACAATTATTCCAAAATTTGACTTTGCGTAACTTATGTTGTTTAGGCTGTCTCACAATTTCTACATTAGCAGCTGCTTTAAATATTGTATCAGTGGAAAAACTGACAATTCTATTGTTAACTCTCATTGCGTTACCAATGTTTACTTTTTTTATTGCGACAAAGACTTGCGTTTAAGGCATAATACTTTTGGGGTATGTTTGTTAATTGTGCGCAGTTAGGCCGGTGTTATGTATGAATTGAAGTAGTGTCTTGTAGAACGTGTTGTCGTGTATCAAGCGGTTGTAAGTGGCTGTGTCGCTCTAGCGAAGGCCGCCTTGCAGGAGGTGGCGTGAGCGTTCTGGCTGCAATCTTTTACGTGTCCATATAAGGTGGTATGCATCTGCTTGCATCACTGGAGTGGGACAATACGGACCCTTTTATAAATCACAGGGCGCATTCGGTGGTTAAAGCCTATTTGAAAATCAAAAGACACACACTAATACTTTCAGATAGCTTTCAGATCTCCCGCATAGTTGTCACGGAGGAGTTTCTGCGATGTGACCGTAGATTCTCAAGTCGTAACGCTCAACCGTAGCACTTTCACGTTCACCTTGCACAAAACTTTGGTAGTTTATGGATGCAGGCATGCAACCTCTTGCTCAAACAAATCTATACATTTTATACTTGATGTCAGCGTTTTCTCATTTTTATTTTACGCTATGACCAGAACCGGCCAGTCGGGAGTAAGTAGATGACGTAACGAGAAAAAAAATGAACCAAGGAAATAAAGAATTCAGGTAAATTCTGCTCCACAATCATCTGACAGCGGACGCGCACGTATCCTAGAATGACGTGCATATGTGTTATGCTCATTATAGAGCGGTTATGAGTTAATTACGTAAGTACTATATGTTTCTTTTTCTTATGCACACCAGAGGAGAAGAGAGAATAAGTGGTAGAGAGGGAAAGTAGGGACGTTAACCAGTCCAGGATAGCAGGTTTGCAAGTCGATAGATCTTCAGTATGCTCACGCTTCGTTTCCTAACACACGCATGCGAAATTCTGCGTTCACAAATTGTAAATCAGCAGAGAAAGTACCTCCTCATGTAAGAACTTGTGACTCTGTTCATGATGTTCAATGGTAATACTGCTTTTTTTCAGAAAAAAAAGATGCATAGTTTGTCAAGAAACAACCAGAGACGCTCCCACGGCTTCGTGTGCAAAATGTTACTCCCGGCAGAGCGCGGTTATCATGCGCATATAGTAAATGCAACGGGAAACGCAACAGTCACAAAATGTGCGAAATTCACAGACTTTGCTCTGACTGGTGCCTTGAAAAAGTGTCCCTCAAGACACCGAAAGGACATCGTCCAAGCGGGAGAAAAAGTTCTTAGTGGTTCTGCTTTCGGAAAGCCCATTTTTAAGACTCGCTCGGGAACCACTAAAAGCACCACTCGAGAACGCTGTCGTGTCCTAAAGACCTTAATGTTGAGTGAAGAAGAAGAATGATGAATTAATGGTATAATTTTTACCGACTGGGGAAGGCAGTCCGTTTCGTTGCGGCTCAGAAAAAGCTGCATTGCATTTAGCGGTGCGTGTTCTGGGGAATACTCGACGAACTTAAAAGTTCTGTTCATCGCGAAGAGAGAGCCGGAACGTTAGCCGAGCTCTCTTTTCAGTACGATTGCGTAATTTTGTCACTTGCGCATTTATACGAACGCGCTAGCTTTGATTATGCATGTACCCAGTCCTCCATATTGGCGTTAATAACCTTGTTAAGTTCTGGTCAGCGCCTTTCATGTATGTTATATTAAAACGTATTCAGTACCATACAACGGCATGAGGCCAAGTGTCGGACATATTTTAAATGTGTTAAGTACTATAGATTAGTTTGTATTAAAAAGAGTAACGATTTAGTCACATGTAAGCATTATAAAGCGTTTCTTAAATTTTGTGATGTTTTACAATTAAACTTTTATTAAAAGTAGGCCTATAATTACTCGAACATTTCTAATTCAAGTTCTGGTGACTAAATACTCACGCTTCTCTAGGAAAAAAATGGGTTTTGGCCAGTGTAATGATAAAAAAACATGAGATAATATGAATACTAAAAGCTAATGATTAAATAACTTTAAATATATGCACTAACACTAGGAGCACCTTCGTATACCATACAGTCATATTAAATTTTGTGGCATGGTTATTCTCACTGAGCGTTATTGCACCCCCAATAATGTGATAACAAAGTGTGCCTTGTTTTAACTAATATATCAATTAGCAAAAAAGGTATTATTGTTGGCATATGAAAAAATTACTATGAATGTAGGCTCTCTGAAAGTAAAGAAAAGATTTGAAACAGGTGCAGTGCTTTGACAAGGCGATCAGAAGCGCTAACAATTGCGATCTTTGAAGCCAGTTCCATTGTGAACGTTACAACTGTGCACCTTTGCTCCAGTGGCAGCTATCCCCCCCCCCTCCCTTTTTTTTTTCTTGTTGCTTGCAGTCCCTTGACGAGATGCTTTCTTAATATGGGACTGATCATTTATGAGGCAAGCTTTTGCAGTGTGAGGCCAGGCTGTATAAAAACTTGGATCAAAGTATGATGATGATGTTTGATGTTTTATGGCGCAAGGGCCGATTCACGGCCAAAGAGCGCCAGTTCATCTAACTAAAAATATGGACAATGATTGTGATAAGCGGCTGTATAAGGGCCATAAAATTCCTCGCAGTAAGGCGGGTAAAAACATACAAATAATAAAATCATGATCATGCCGTGGAAGGTGTGTGTGTGGTGTGAACAGATGACAAAAGTTGGTGATAATAAAAGACGATGGTGGATATGTATGGCATTAGCACAAGTGCCTCACTCGTTCAAACCCTTGCGTCCAAGGGCCGTGAGGCATGTGCTTTCTTGTGTAGCCACCGCAGCAAAACCTCTCTGGAGAGGTCATGCTACGGTATGCCCGGGTATATGACATGAAAGCTGTGAATTTCTTTTAAAAACGCTAACAATGATTTGTGACTAAAAAGCGGTTCCCTACCGACGAACATTGCAGGGTGTAAAGGTATATGTTGTCGGTAGGGTAATGGAAAGTGTTGTTTTCTTACAGTGTCCAATTGTTTGCACTCAATTAAAATGTGAAGGACTGTCAATGCTTCACCACATCTGTCACACAATGGTGGATCGCCACCAGACAAAAGGTGTGTGTGTGTCGTGTATGTGTGTCCTATCCTGAGTCTCGTTAGTATTACCTCTGTATAACGCGATTTCGATACGGGCAGCCAATGACCAAGGTGTGGCTTAATAACGTGTAGCTTGTTTTGTGTTTGTGTATCCCACTTGCTCTGCCAGTATACTCTGAGGTTTCGTTTGAGGGATGGTTTAAGATCGAGGGCCGGGATTGATATAGGTGTAGGGGCAGTGCTTTTGTGCACGGATGCAGCGAGCTGATCCGCCCTCACGTTGCCTTGAATCTCACGGTGCCCTGGCACCCAGCACACTACAACATGTTGTTTGAGTGTGTAGAGTGTGCACAAAATGGAGTAAAGTGAGACAAGGACCGGGTTTTTTTGTTTTTTAAGACTGTGCAGAGCCGTTACCACACTGAGGGAGTCTGTATAAATCACTGCTTTTTGTATTTTTAATTGTTTGATGTGTTTAGCTGCCACAAGTATCGCGTACGCTTCCGCTGTGAAGATACTTGTGCGTGGATGTAGTGGACCAGCATCCGAAAAGGATGGGCCTACAGCAGCGTAGGACACAGAGGAGTTAGTCTTGGAGGCATCTGTGAAGAACTCAGGACGTGTGTATTTGTGTTGAAGTTCCAAAAAGTATGTTCGGATATGGGCAATAGGCGCATGTTTTGTAACTTCTAGGAAAGACATATCGCAGTCGATAGACTGCCATTGCCACGGTGGCAGATATGCTACAGGAGCCATTAAACTGTGTTCAAGTGAGACTCCAGTTTCTTCAGCTAGACTTTTCAGGCGAACTGAGAGGGGCTGCCTCATCGAAGGCCTGTTTTGAAACAGAATGGAGCTCGACAAATCGTTAATTGTAGAGTATGAGGGGTGCTCCTTGTCTGCTTTCACCTTAAGGAAATAAACAAAGGACATGTAAGTTCTTTGCAGATGAAGTGACCACTCATTTGACTCAACATAAAGGCTTTCTACGGGACTGGTGCGAAAAGCACCCGTAGAAAGGCGGATGCCCAAATGGTGCACGTGGTCGAGCATCTTCAAGGCACTTTGAGTAGCAGACTGATAGACAACGGCTCCATATTCTAGGCGGGTGCGAATGAGGCTTCTATAGAGGTTCATGAGACATTGCCTGTCACTACCCCACGTAGTATGTGACAACACTTTTAAAACATTCATGGCTTTTAAACATTTTGTTTTTAGATACTTGATGTGCGGTACGAAGGTCAACTTGCTGTCCAAGATTAATCCTAAGAATTTATGCTCCGCATTGACAGACAGACGTTGACCATTCAATTCAATGTCGGGTTCTGAGTGCATGCCTCTCTTTCGGGAGAACAAGACACACGTGCTCTTTTGTGGGTTCAGTCGGAATCCGTTTTCCTCTGCCCATTTGGAGACCTTGTTTAAACCTAACTGAACCTGTCGCTCACACATTACCAGATTGCAAGATCTAAAGCCAAGCTGGACGTCGTCGACATAAGTACAATAAAACATATTGCGAGGGATGGACAAGTGCAAGGAATTCATCTTGATGAGAAAAAGTGTGCAGCTAAGTACACCACCTTGTGGCACGCCTGTTTCCTGGACGAATGTTTGGGAAAGAACCGTGCCCACTCGGACACGGAATGTCCGGTTTGACAGGTAACTTTCGATTATGTGAAACATTCTTCCGCGCACGCCAAGGTGGGACAGGTCTCTTAGAATTCCGAAACGCCATGTTGTATCATAAGCCTTTTCGATATCGAGGAATACAGAGAGAAAATATTGTTTATGGACGAAGGCGTCCCTGATCTGTGCCTCGATACGAACAAGGTGGTCTGTGGTGAATCTACTTTCTCGAAACCCGCACTGAAATGGGTCGAGCAAATTGTTTGTTTCAAGAAAGTGTACAGGTCGGCCGTTTATCAATTTTTCGAAGACTTTGCACAAGCAGCTTGTAAGTGCAATCGGCCTGTAACTCGCAGCTAAAGATGGGTCCTTGCCTTCTTTCAAAATGGGAATAACAATCGCCTCTTTCCAGGAGGTAGGAATAGTGCCAGAAGACCAAATAGCATTGTACAAACAAAGTAAGGTTTTTCGGGTTTTGTTTGGTAGGTTCTTTAACATTTCATACATCACACGGTCTGAACCTGGGGCGGAAGTACTGCAGGGGTTCAGAGATGTTTGGAGCTCAGCTAGACTGAAAGCTTGGTTATATGCCTCGTATCTAGTGGTTTTGTGTTCGAGTTTCAGCTTTTCTATTCTTGTTCTGTATTTTTGGAAAGTGTCAGTATAGTGGGACGAGCTGGATACCTGTTCAAAGTGTGCACCGAAGAAGTTTGCTTGATCTTCCAAGGTATCACCCTGAGTGTTTACAATTGGGAGTGAGTGTACTTTTCTTCCTGCTACCCTACGAACCATGTTCCAGACTTTGGCCTCTTGTGTATATGAATTTATCCCTGATAAAAACTTGTGCCAGCTTTCTCTTCTGGCCTGCCGACGCGTTCTCCTGCCTCGAGATTTTATTTTCTTGAAGCTCTCAAGGTTTTCCGCCGTCGGCGAGTTTTGCAGCAACCTCCATGCCCTGTTCTGTTCCTTTTGCGCATTCTGACACTCAGTATTCCACCACGGGACATGTCGTTTGCCGGGCAGTCCAGACGTTTGTGGAATGCACTTGGCTGCTGCGTCAGTAAGAAAGGCCGTGAAGTACTGAACAGCTTCGTCTATGCCTAATCCGCATATGTCAGTCCAATTTAAGTGAGTAAGCTTTTGAAATTGTTCCCAGTCGGCTTTGTTTACCAGCCATTTGGCAACATGTGGAGGACATTCATATATTATTGGTGTACTCAAAACTAAAGGAAAATGGTCACTTCCGTATGGATTTTTTATGACTTTCCACTGAAGCAATGGTACAAGTGAAGGAGATGCGATACTCAGGTCTATGGAAGAGTAAGTTTTGTTGGCAAGGTTATAGTATGTTGCCTCTTTCCTATTCAACAGACAAGCACCTGATGAAATGAGGAATTGTTCAATGAGACGACCTCGTGCATCAGAGCGAGAGTCACCCCACAGACCATTATGTGCATTCAGGTCCCCAAGGACCAGATAAGGTTCAGGTAGTTCGTCCATTAAAGACTGGAATTGGAGTTTTTCAAGACGGTGGTGTGGAGGTATGTACAAAGAGCAGACAGTGACAAGTTTGTTTAGAATAACTGCTCGAACAGCCACCGCCTCGAGGGAAGTTTTAAGGGGTAATTGTGTGCATGCTATCCCTTGACTAACTATAACCGCTACACCACCGGATGGTGGCATGGCATCATCTCTATCTTTTCGGAAGATTACGTACTTACGTAAAAAGTTTGTGTTTGTTCGTTTTAAGTGTGTCTCTTGTACACACAGCACTCTTGGATTGTATTCATGGAGGAGTTCTTGTAAGTCATCAAGGTTTCGAAGAAGGCCTCGGATGTTCCACTGTAATATTTCTGTCTGCATACTAAAAGAAGAGATGCTGCTGTGTGTACAGAGAGTGTCCTGTGTTAAAGTGAGCTTGTTATTTTAGGTGGCAGGACGGTCGTCCGGCCCCGTTATTGGTTTTTTATTTTTCTTGGCGCGCTCCAAGGAGGCGCGCCGCTCTTTTGGTACCAAGGGTACCGTTGTATCCATTGCCTCGTCAGAGGCACTGGATGCCCGCACATGCGAGCTGGTGCTTCGGATTTTAGGCCTCGCCTGGTGAGGTGAGGCCTTGAGACCAGAGGACCCTGGATTCTCCGGCCTCAATTTGCTTGAAGGCGGAGTAGACTGAACTACTGCCGCCTTGAGGGCAGGCGCCACAGCCGACGGCTCGCTCTGCGCTGGCCGAAGGGGTGGCGAGGGCTGGTGCGGCGTTGCCCCCTGACGCGCCGCATCAGCATATGTTGCGCCGTAAAATGGCGACACTCTTCGTCTTGCTTCTTTGAATGTGATGTTTTCTTTGACTTTAAGAGTAATTATTTCTTTTTCTTTCTTCCAGTTAGGACACGAACGCGAATACGCGGCGTGTTCCCCATCACAATTCACGCAGTGAGGCGTAGTAACACAGTTATCAGATGTGTGGCCGTGGCTACCACATCTTGCACAAGTTTCCTGACCGCGGCAGTTCTGCGAGCCATGACCAAATCGTTGACATTTATAACACCGCCTTGGATTGGGAATGTAGGGGCGGACAGAAAGTTTGATGTAGCCTGTGTCAATAGATGAAGGCAGTGTGCTAGATGCAAAAGTGAGTATTAAATGTTTGGTATAGGTATTTCTTTGTTGTCGCGTCCGATGACGATTCGTTTCACATCCGTGACATTTTGCTCTTTCCACCCTTCAAGCAGTTCCTGTTCAGACATTTCAAGAAGGTCTGCTTCTGAAACAACTCCGCGTGTTGTGTTCATTGATCTATGAGGTGAAACAGACACTGGGATATTACCAAATGCTACGAGACTGCCAAGTTTTTCATAGTGGTGTTTTTCAGGCAGCTCAAGGAGAATGTCTCCGCTAGCCATCTTTGTAACTTTGTATCCTGGGCCAAAGACCTCAGTCAGAGATTTTGCAACAAGAAATGGAGATATGGCTCTGGCTTGTTTTGTTGGGTTTTCGCTGTGCACAACATGGAATTTGGGAAAGCATTGTCTTGGTTGGCTGAAAATGGATATGTCATCGGTGCGTCCCCTCTTAGGCGGAAGACGATCTAGGAGACGGGGAAATGCAGGTGTTCCCATAGTAGTGTACTTTTTTTCGGCAGCAATGGTGACCACCCACCATGGAGTCCAACCAGGGGACGCTGAAGCACTTTATAGCATAAGGCTGCAGACGCCAGCCGTACCTTGCCACTATAACCAAATATAACTACTCAAGGTTGAGTAATTACACAAGGTTAACCCTTGCCGCCAGGAAAAATCGGAAGTAAATGGAAGAGAGAAGAAGACAGGACAGATTTAAAGACGAGAAAAGACTAAGATATAGGAAGAGAGAGATAGGAAAAGGCGACTGCCGATTTCCCCTGGGTGGGTCAGCCCAGGGGTGCCGTCTACGTGAAGCCGGGGCCAAAGGGGTGTGTTGCCTCTGCCGGGGGGCCATAAAGGTCCAATCACCCAGCATTGGCTCAACCCCCAGGATCCCCTTTTTCCCGGACACGGCAAAGCCACGCACGGCTAGGCGTGGGAGGGAGTAGAAACTCCCCCGTTAGCTCGGGTCCGTGGTGTCGCTACACACCAAACGCCTACTTGCGCAGGCGCCCCTGCGGGGGATCAAAGTATACCAAATATGCTGCTATTGCGATCAGTGAAATGACAGCATCATACAAAGCAAGTTAAATAACTGACCGGCTCACATACATCTTTGAGTGTGAGCAACACATCGGTCAATTGTTGACCAGTTTATGGCTTCTTATGATTAAAAATTATACGTTTACAGTGTTGTTAGAGCATTAATCACAGGTTTGCACTTTAGGTATTCAATAACAGAAAACAATACTACATATCAAGCTAACATTATGATGCGTACCGAACTGACACTTTCTGCTTCAGTTTCATAGGTGATGGCTAGTCAAACAATCTTCATTGTATCTTTTAAATAAACTCGATAGAAAGAAAGCTTATGTCGCAAGATTCTGCGCCATAAATGGTGCATTTAAACATCGCCAAAACAAAAAAGTAACATTTCGAAAGAAGAAATGATTTAATGAAATGCAGATTCCTAGGTAAACTCAAGAATAATAAAGGATTGCAGACTCCTATGTACACTATTTCTACTAATTGCTTTATTCCGTAGAATCTTATGGTCTTCATATCTTTAAGCTACATGCATGTCCGACTTTTCAACAATGCTGCTTCTGTTAGACAGCTACGTTGCATGAAAACTTTCTGCTACCAGAATCTCGAAGAGTTTCGGCTGTTACCAGGCACTGGAGTATGTGCTAAAATAATAAAAAAAAGCGAAGACGCAGGTTGTGAAACTTAAGTTTGTAGGAATTAACGAGTTGCCTTTACACTACACGTAGCACTTGCAATAGCTTCAAACCGCGCATTTGGTCTAAAAGCGACTATGGTGAACTCTGCCCTCGTCTCTGCTGCACGGTTTTGAAGTGACGGGATGCAGTACACATGTTCTTCCTAACGACGGACGGGGACGCATTCCGGCGCGCGACCTAATTCTTTGCGAACCTCACGGGCGTCCCCAATTTCACGCTCGGCTATGCGTTTGCGGGAGGACTCCGAGGCCGGTATATCCCAATGCTATTATTTTTGATGGCACGTCTTCCTATATGCGTGTTACTTGGCCCCCGATTGCGCCATCGACTATACCCCATTTGTGCTCTTATCGTCTGTTCCCTCGAAGACTAATCTAAAATGAATGAACCTGCCCAGATTATCCCTTGCTTTCATTCTATTTTTATTGTATTCGTGCAAATTATTCGTGTAATGTATCCGTGCATACTAGATGGCGTATCAACTTCCACCAGCAGTCCTTCACAAGTAAAAAACAAACAAACAATTGTATCGGGCCAGTTGGTATGAATTCATTTTGGTAGGAAGCGCAGCCACTATTACACAGAGTTGTGTTGTGTGTTCTGTGTAATAGTGGCTGTGCTTGCTACCAAGATAAAAAACTGGAAAACAAACTAAGACTTTGAAGAAGGTGAGGAAATATTAGGGGCTCGCATTTATTGCGTCACGAGATGTGTCCTTATACTGCTCAGGCGCTGCTCAGTGGAACAAAATTACGACGCACACTGCACCGTTACTTGCTGTGGCCTCCGAAACACGCCGACAGAGATTTCAATACTCTCGGAGTCCATGGGCTCCATGGATTGTGGTACGAACTGCCAAGCTCTTAGTGCTTAGTTTGTTCTTCAAAACAATCATTGAAAAGGAGTTGAGTGTCACACAGCATGCCAAAGTAACAGCAATGCGAATCCAGTGAAGAACCTTTCACTTGGCTTTCAATGCAAGTACAGGTCCCTACGGTGGAAATTTGCCTCTCCTTATGCGGTACATAATCTATTACTACTTTTAAAAGACGTGCAATATTTTTTGGTTTGCTGTTGAATAGCGTTACATTGATGTAACCTGCACCTCTTATACGCGTCACAATGCTGGAGGGTCTTTCGAGCATATCGTTTCTCGTTTCGCAAAAAAAAAGTTAAATGCATGTGTCCCAAATATTCACCTGCAAGTTTGGGGAACGAATTTGTTTCGTCTGAGAATGAATGAATGAATGAATGAATGAATGAATGAACTTTATTTGAAGTCCGGCAGTTTCTTTCGTCTTCAAGATTATGAACTTTCAACCCTTTGTATTCCAATGTCCTCATATGTAAACAAAACATATCAACAAATTCTGATTAAGCTTTGCTTGAAATGCTTGAAGATCTTGGCTTAAAACATATTTGAAGGTTTTACACTGCGCAGGATTATCGTGGGCAATAACCCGCGCAGGAGTAATTTCACCGTTTAAAATCGATTTTAAGACAAGCCATTGGCCAGCTCAATTATGATTCATTAATGTTCTCTGTCCACATATGTGGACAACGGATACAAAAGGTTCGGTTTGTTATATTTGAAGGTGAACTGCCAATAACTGGGGAATCCGAATCCGCTTTTCTATAGTTAAAATAGTCAAAGTGCCTGCCAGCAGTCACGAACATACTATGACATGATTAGCTGATATTCGACCGTAAGTCCCGCTGTACTATACATGCTTTTCAACAGTCGGGGTCTTACGTACCTTATGTAAGGGCTTTTGAAACGTTAGTACCGCATATTTAAATGCACGTACAAGAAGGGAATTAATATCGTTCATCGCCTTTTGCAAAAACTTGGGCGAACGTTACGCTCTTTTTCATTAAAAGTTTCAGTTATGTTAACTTACCAAGAGGAAAACGCAGAGTGAGAGCGGTCGTTGCCTCGAAATCACGAGTAAAAAAGTTTCCAAGCTCACAAAAGGTCGGCATTAGTCAAGGGAAACAAGACACTTCGGTAATGAATGTGAAATTGGTGGCGCACTTGATGCCTCAGTGAACTGAAAAATATGAACTCGCGTAAGGAATTGATCAAATGGTAAAAGAACAAAAAAGAGACGCAAGAACAATCTATCCAGGTTTTGTTGCCGAGAAAAGCGAGCTTTGAAAAAGTTCGCTGTCGCAGGCGGCGGAGATGTGAACGCGCGGTGACCTTGGCGGGGAACCTGCAGGCATTTATTTAACGACTTTGAAATGTCACGCGGTGACTCGGGTGCTTGAAACACGATGCGAATTTTTACGACCGCCGAAAATAAAACAGATGCGTCAGATAGCAATAACTCTCTTACCATATTGATCACATCTCAAAGACAATGATGCCAAGGAAAATGCTTTCCTTGATAGTCTGTTAGATCTCGTTAATGTTGTGTCTAACGAAGAAACACGAGCCGTCAAATGTACACTTCTTTTCTTCCTTACAATGCTAGCAAGGTAGAGCTGCAACAGTTTTAGCGAGGCAGTGAATGTACCAAAGAGTGGAGAACAGAAAGAAGACTAAGGAGCAGCAAATATAATCCAGGTAAGGTTGACTATATATATACAACAGCTTTTTGGCAACGGCTTTTCGAGCGCTTTGCTAAGACAACACGGTGGTGGCACCTATCCGTCGCCTTGCGTTCTACTCCTTATAACCTCTGAGACGGGCGCACACTGCCGTCTCAAAGCCACGCGATCCGTTTTCCAAGAGAACTGCCAAATGGCACTCATGTCTCCCGTGTGACGTGACTTGATGCCGTTCGCCTCCACTGAGCGCTCGAGGCACTCTAACGCAGCGCCTCCAGAATATCATTCACCAATTTTCTCGTGCAGAACATCAAATAAATGTTTCGTTCACTCTCTACACACGCAAGGCTATCGTCTTTCGACGACATTTGCAGATTAACATGCAGATACGGGGTCAATTTTTTGCGATGGGAGCCGCTTGTTTTTCAGTCGTTTTTATTCTGTCGCTTCCTCGCATGGTCCCCACCTGTGAGGAGAAGAAGCCCCAAAGATTGTTCGTATTTCATTTTCTCCTAATGTCGGATAAGAAAACTGGTACCCTTTCTTCCGGTTATTTGCCACTTTCCCCTCGTTAATATCTCTCTTTCTTTCACTCAAGAAAATAATACCAGTAACGTGGCAGACCATGCGCATGTAATGAATGATGCAATTAGGTCGCGCGACAGTAATAATTTCATGTTTTATGCCGTCTGAGTCCAGGGAATCCGAGCCGCCACCTGAAGCCCCCAAGACGAAACTGCTGGCCCACTGTGTGGAATAAAGTCTTATATCTCTCTTAGTTTTAGTTGTCAGTATGAACAAAATGGCTGATAACATGCATTCGCGCTGCCCATGTATGTAAGAAAGCCTGTGCCACGCAGTTTGCACTAATGTCACTTAAAAGCATTGCTTACAGCCAACGGGTAAATGAATTAATACATGTGAAGCGAGGATGTTATTAGGAGGCACGCACAATGGGGGAAGTTAAATGACGTGAAAGTTGCCTTGAATCATCGTATGTCACAGAAAAAACATCTGTAGCGGCAATTCCCGGGTGATAGGAAGCTGATACATACATTTTAATTCTAAGTAACTTACAACGAGGCACATACAAAAAGAATATGAAAGCCACATGAGTGTTTCAACTATATGCTTCGTGCTAGAACAGCGACTACGCAAGCCTTCGTCACAGAATGGCTGCAGTCTTCGTGTAAATCGGCCTCCCAATCAAGCTCTTCTAAAAGCTCCCGCTGCTGCCAAAGACATGCTTAGTTCGTGCTGTTCGCCAAGCCCTTACGTTCGTGCTCTTGAGAAAAAAAGAAAACGCTGACGCCTTTTACTTTCTTTTGGTTCTCATTCGCCACCCGAAGAGGTGATTCAGCCAGCCGTAAAGTCTATCTCGCGTTGAAGTGATCTCGTTTGCATCACATTAGCTTTACCCTAACGCTTTGATGGTGCGACAGAACTGTGGTCATCAGGGCGAAGTTGATCCCGTGATGAAAATGAAAAAACGTACGCGAATGCAAGAATTGTGAAGAAGACATTGGGCAAGAAAAAACAACGAATCAGACAAAAAAGTATTGTGGACTTTGCTATAGATGGGTTGCACGTACGTCAGATCCGGGAACGAAAGGACCGAGAATCACCATGTTTGTCAACATGTGCAGCTGCCTGCAAACGTAGTCGGGAGCTTTGCAGCGGCGAGATCTGGTCTTCAGTCGCACTACCGGCTTCACCGTGAATATTTATGCTATTTTTGAAGGCACGACGAGAAGTGGAACTTTTTTTTTAAAGACAAGGCACATCCACGCGTTAGAATGTTTAGTTTTCCCGCGATTATCACGAATCTGCGCGCGCGAACAAGGATGCATCTGAAAATTGCCGTATTGCTTTGCTGGCGCGCTTTAACCGTGAAAACTAACCGTGTCTGCAGTCATTACAAGTAAGGGTATTTTCGAGTTATGTCCTGGTTTTTACCACGCTTACTGACGTGATCGCAACGCTTCTTGAGAATGCTACCTAGCTTATCAGCGATGTAGACTACTTTTCGCCTTCTAATAATCGCGCTGCCTGTTATATGAGGACTAACGGTGCAACATATGGGAACGTGTCTTCTTTCATAGGACAACCCACAAATTGAATGGACGACTCGAACTGGGCATCTAGCCCACTGCTGGGCCACGGACATTATGACTGGATTACTGCCACAGTGTTCCATGATGCGTTCTCACCGCTCTAAATATTGAGAGACGAACATGCTGAACGCAGTCGCAGTGGGCCCGCCGGCCATGGATTATGGAACATCTCTCGAACTGCCTGACACAGACGCTGAACGAGAGCGGGATGAACCAGAAGCAGTAGATCCCGTCGAAGCCCATACGTCTTGTGATAGACGAAGTTTTATTCGACCGCAATAAGAAAGCGTCGTAACTGACCTCGCTTAGAACGACGACACGCTGTGACGGAACCAGCTTAGCTGCCATGCTCTTCATCCAGCCGCTGATGAAGTGGTTGGGGCCGTCCAGCAACTTCTAGACTTCATTTATCGCAGCGTGACATGACTTGTCGAAAGCACCAAATAGTTCACGATGCCGCCGTGTATCACGGAAGGCAGCAGACCGACGTAGAACCTTCACCGATGCGCAGTTCGTACTGACCGATGCGATCGCACATTTCAATTTTTGCTCGGTAACGTAGACGAGTCGATCCCAAAAGCTATTCTAAGTATGACGGGAACAGTGCGTAACCGTTTTCGATTTTTTTTCGTCGTATTGCGCGAGTGACGCCGACAAGCTCCGACGCGGCGGTAAGCTACACGCGCAGCCTAACCCTACTCAACGTTGACAAACATAGCGGCCGCTCACTTTGCTAACCGGAAATGACGTCACGAGAAACCCATGCATATAGTGATAATTATTATCCATGCTGTTTCACTGGCGTGCAAACCAAGGAAGTGTGTAGCATGGGCAAGCCAGCGATTCCCTTGGCAGTCACCCGCATGCCACCGCATCGGCGATCGCGCGCTTTCCGAGATGGTGGCGCCCTCTCTCGCATGACGTGGACATTGGTCGTATGTTACAGCAGTGCTTTACGTGTTTTTGGGTAGAGAGTCGCAATTACTTCATGATTATTTTTGTAATTTGTATTACTTTACATATTGTTAGTGCATTCTGCACGACTTTCGGGCATTGTCAGCATTGTTTTAGGTTTCTATCCACCGCCGTGTGATCGTGCGACATGAGACAATGAACGGGTGGTAAGCCAGGTCATTAAGTGCTATACGCACTTCAAATTATTTAGCTTTCAGGCACCCCTTCTCTATAAGAAAAATGGTGGCAAGTGTAGCTTCCGTGTGCGTGCTTGACCTATCTTTCCGGTTCGGTTTTCTTTTTCTAATAATTATAAAGTTGTTTGTAGTTTCCCACTTTACAAAAAAGAAAGAGCACTGAAATGACCACGTACCAAAAGATACATAAATGTAACTTGATGGAGTCTAAGGGTCAACAGAATACACTCGTGCGACATGCATGGAAGATAACAGAAATCAGTCCACAAGCAAAATAATGACGCGAAGTCGGCTTCAAACCAAACAGCAACAGCGGTATCAAGTGACTTATTTCTAATAAGTATTTTTTCGTTATCACGCCATGAGAACGCATAGCCAGATTGTTGAATTCATTCTTTACGCTCCGAGAGCAGGTGACGAGGACGCCGGGTGTAAACACTGCTGTTCGCAATATTCGGGGCCCCTCTCCCTCCTAGCCATTTGTTTTTATCTTGTTTCGAGTAAATCGCACAATAATACCCGAAATTCAGTTTGGTCTTGATGAAAGTATCTGTACTGCGGCGTCGTCTTGTGTATCTGAAGTGTGAAGGCCGAGCAGAGCCGCGATTTTATTAAAGTTTCTCAACAGATCGTCACATTTTCTTTTCGGGATGCCATGAAACTCGATGTTTAGCTGGTGGCTGCGCCATCCCAAGTCATCAATGTCTGCTTGCATTTCACTTATCAATATCCTGTCGCTGGATGCTCTACTACACACGTTTTTTTTAGTTGCTGAGTCTCTCTTTTCCGAACATGAAAACGCTCCGTGAACGTGTCAAGTTCCGCAAAAAGCATTTCTATTGATTTCTCGATGCCATCAGCGTTTTCAGGCATAGAGTGGACAGTGCTCAGCTTGGCGTTCACGTCAAATAGCAGCGCGTGAACATCCATCTCAAGAAGATCAGCGTTTCCGGTGCTGTAGTGGCCTCTTTTCCAATCGGCTTGCATGATGTGCACTTCCAAGTTTTCGTTAGAGATGCCCTCTGTCTATACAATCAATCATTAGATGCACCAGACGAAGCACCTATTTGGAGAAGAAAATTACACTTACAGCACGTCAAATGCGGGTTGTTATCCCAAAGAAGATCTTTATAGGCACCGCAACGAGGCATTCCTGAGAAGTCCAAAGTAGAGGGAAAGTTCTCGGCCCTGTCGCAATATATAACCGTTCGGCAGCAGTTGTAGAAAAGTTATATAAAGAATATCAAAAAATGTATCAAGCTGCAAAATACACGAGCGAAGTTTAGGTATAACTTGTCGATACGAGTTGCCGCTGCTGTCAAGTGAGGCGGAACAACCACTGCTCTTTTGAGCTGATATCCGCGTGGTGGCACGTTGGTGCTTGTGACGAAAACTTGGGGACGATCTGGGTTCCAGCGTGTGTACTAGTACTTCGCTGTCAACGAACGAGAAATGCCCAGGATGATGGTTCAAATGAATTCGCTGAAGAAAGGCACAGTATATCGATGACGTCCACTGCAAAATGCATGAGCGAAGTTAAGACGCGAGGTGCCGCGGCTACCAAGCGACTTTTCTCTTTCTTTTCTTATTTCATGGCATTGCCCAATTCTTCTTAACTGTTTCCTTCCTCTAAGCCAGTAATCTAACTTTCTGTAGCGCAATACTTCAAGTGCTGCAAGGAATGACGATGGTAGTGCGTTGATATCCATGCAAATATGAAATGTGGTGAAGTGAAATGGCAAGTGATTTCGATAAAAAAAATCTGATTTACGTATCTGAAATGACTGATCGCCGGCAATCGTGTAGCCTTGTCGTATCTTAAATCGGCACTCACAAAGTCATGTGAGCATGAAATGAGTGATAGATGTAACGGAAAGGTGACGCGTCTTTTATATGTAGGTTATCTGTGTTGCAGTGGCCACTGTCACTGAACGTTTAAAGAAGTCCGTTGAGTACTTGAGAAGTTGTAGAAAGTGATAGGAAGAAAGCGTCAGCAGTATACCGTACATCCATTGCGCATCTCAAAGCTTAAAGAGAGCAGGGTGTATATTAGACGTAACACTGGAAAGGAGGGCTTGGTCAGGACTTTTTTGTATTTACTAGCAGCAGAAGAACCCCCTCATATTGTAAATACTGTTATTAATGTGCTCACATTGGTTTTACTCCTTTGTCCTTATTGCAGATAGGAGGTAAACTACGCGCACTGAAGTGAGCGAGGAAGACGCTGCCACCGATGTTTTTTTTTTGGGGGGGGAGGGGGGCGATCACCTTTACCGTGTACCCCACCCCCTCTGAATTCGCCCCTAAGTGCACGTGCGCAGTACGTTGGTGCATCCAGTGTTTTTACGGAGCGAGCCCTCACCCTCTCATTTCGTATCCTCAGTGAGGCTTGCGCTGAGGACGAGTGCGCGAGCGTAGAGAAATAGACTATATTAAGAGTAGCCACTGGAGCCTATTCGCGGCCCAGCAAGAATGGGTCTGACCAACCGATAGATGGCGTACCCGTCCTCGCTTTTACTCTATTTTGACACATGTAATAGTTTCTTCAGGAGGAAAAATATTGCCCAACTTTGGGATCGATTTTTTGCAAAAAAGAAATTTTAATAATTTATGCCAATTTTCTATATCTGCTCTACATCATGTCCCGCTGAGGTCATTAAACATAAAGCACTAAACATAAAGCACTAAAGTATTACTGGAAAGTGTTGTTTTTTGCATTTATTTTGCACAAAAAGGCACACTCATGTGGTTTAGGTGTGCTGTACATGCATTCTCTTTGCGGAAACATGGGTGAGTAGCCTATAGTGGCAAAGACACTCGCTTTCAGAGCGTGAGGGTACGGGCTCAAATCCTAGCGTCGGAAAGATAGAAAACTTGTTTTTTATTTATGCTAAAGACATTATCGGGTCTGACCTACCACTCGTGGCAGTGAAAGCAGAGCACTTAGCTGGGCCGCGGGGCCCTACGGGAGTGTGCGCTCTTTATGTAAGTGTGTTTCTCTATGGTGCGAGTGTTTTCTAATCAAAGCCTCTGTTCGATCGACAGCAACTTGAACCTCGTCAAACACATGGCGCAGCAATGGGCTTTGCTGAAATAGGTGGGCATATCGCTCCGCTATTACTCTTCCGATCGTGTTGTGCTCCACTGCCCCTTTCACTGGGCGTGCTTATCTGTTACTCGTATTAACGAAAAATTATAGTAACCTAGGAGATCGCTAACACCAGGCTTACCTTCTGGTCTATCTTTACATTGTCGGGAGTGTAATTTTTCGTCAAAATTGAATGAGTGCACAGTTTTATACCGTCACAGGGATGACGAAACGCGTCTGATGACCGAAGCATAGTATATGAATAATAGTGGCAGCGCAGGCGTCAGCCAGCAGTCAGTTGACCTGCATAAGGATGAAATCAGATGCCTTAAGAGTCATCTTTTCACACAGACCCCATGCGGATTGATAGGCTTACTTGTGAGGCAAGCTTTTAAGCCTTGTTGCTTTTCCGCCGTCGTGCGTCTCTTCATTTGTTATTCGGTGTTTGTAGTGTCATGGCAGCTTTTTTTTCTTGTATTCTTATACGCCCGCCCTGTTTTGTTTAGAATGAATGGTTCTTCTTGCTCAAAGTGCCTTCTTAGGAGCACATTCACGTGAAACCTGGTGAACACCGATAACATGCATTGCCCGCCACAATAGTTCCCGGAAGAGTAAGTACGTACATATCCAATAGAAAGCAGCTTCATTATAATATTATATTATATTTGAAGTTTATTCAGACAGTAATGATCTGGGATGAAGGGGCTAAAGGCAGATGCAACTGCCTGACAAAGACCCCCCTACCCATACATTGCCTCGTCTACCTCATGCATGCGTTTTTCGTGATGTTATAAAGCATGGACACAAAATGATTATGGCACAGGCTACGCCAAAAAAAAGTGTTGATGTGTTAAGTTAGCAAACCGCACTTTGTCATCCTGGTAAGCTATAAGTTTAGGCTGACATTAAAACGAGGCCCGTTTGAACTTCTCATATCTTGCTTAATTTTTTGTTGCATCGGAGCTTGTGCGTGTAGATCATATTACTATCCATGATGATGATATGTGGGGTTTAACGTCCCAAAACCACTATATGATTATGAGAGACGCCGTAGTGGAGGGCTCCGGAAATTTAGACAACCTGGGGTTCTTTAACGTGCACCCAAATCTGAGCACACGGGCCTACAACATTTCCACCTCCATCGAAAATGCAGCCGCTGTAGCCGTGATTCAAACCCGCGTCCTGCGGGTCAGCAGTCGAGTACCTTAGCCACTAGACCACCGCAGCGGGGCCATATTACTATCCATGCTCTTGCACATTCAAATCTGCACGCAAGCGTTCGTCGGGCTCGTAATATATGTTTCTGCTTGACGCTTAAAAGTGAAGAAGATATTCGTTGGCCTGGGGATTTCGTCCTGATTCCGCAAGTGTCTTTAAAACAGCGACCAAGTGTCAATTCCGCAAGTGTCTTTTAAACAGCGCCCATGGCACACTATGTGGGGTTTAGGAGTAAAGGATGGGAGAAGTGCCATGATGATACAACGAGCAACACAGATCACTTGAAATGCACCTATAAACGTGTGCTGATAAGAAAACAATGCGTTTGTTTGTTACGTAGTCATCTTTACACATTACTATACATTAAAAACTCGGTGATACAAATGTTGCGGCGTGACCAAAGATAATCGTATCATCTAAAATTAGTATCACCAGAAACATTGGAAAATTAGTATGTAAGTTGGCATCCAAAACGTTTTGATTTATTGCTTCTCAGGGTGGCAGTGCTGTCATGAATAGCAGCTATGAATGATTGCCAATAAAACTTACAGACGTCAACGATGAGACTTGTATTCGTAAGCCTAAGGCACGTGCACGTGTGTGTTGTGACCCGCGACTGGTTGTAGCCCCTTCTTAATCTTACTACACTTCTTGCCCCGCCACGGTGGTCTAGTGGCTAAGGTACTCGGCTGCTGACCCGCAGGTCGCGGGTTCAAATCCCGGCTGTGGCGGCTGCATTTCCGATGGAGGCGGAAATGTTGTAGGCCCGTGTACTCAGATTTGGGTGCACGTTAAAGAACCCCAGGTGGTCAAAATTTCCGGAGCCCTCCACTACGGCGTCTCTCATAATCAAATAGTGGTTTTGAGACGTTAAACCCCACAAATCAATCAATCGTTACTACACTTCTTTGCATAACAGTACAGTATTGCGGTGAAAGTGACCAAAAACGTGCTTTGCATTCAATAGAAAAAGGCCAGAAAATTTTGAAAGTGCTGTATTTTTGGTTGATTTCATTTTTTATAGTTGTGGTGAGGGTGCTTTTCGGGAGAATAACGGCCTTATCCGCACAATAGATTTTTTTCAAAACTGTAAAGTTACCTTCCCCGCTTTGTGATTGGAACATCTGATGTAGGGTAGTGACTTATTGCTAATAAATTGTTCAAGCGCGGTTTCCTTATGCAACGACGTGCAAAATGTTGACACGGCTCCCTTCATATAAACACTTATGATAGACAAGCTCCAGCATGTGCAACAAAGACCGCGTCTCCGTCTGAAGCACGACAGGTTCCACCCTGGGCAAATAATCAATGCAGAGAAGCGCACTTGCAAATTCTGATGAGGTTCTTTTGGCAGGGTTTCAGAAAATTTGAGTCTTCCACGCGATTCAGAGTTGGCATGTGTGCGCCTACGTTGTGAGTCCCAGCTTCTTAACAAAGACTGTCCGTTTCGTCATGGCGGATCCTCTCCGCCTTTCATGGGACTTCATGACGGACCCACAGCCCAAGTGTCTCGTTTCTTCGGACGTCCGATTGCGAGCGAATGGCTTGCAACAACGTGGCAGGCACGTGTTAGAGCAGTAGAACAACACTGCACGCGCATTGAAGTGTTGAAAAGAATCAGAGAAGTGCGATACCATAGATATCCATTATATAAACGTGAAGATGCATTAATATCTCCAAGGTTCACGCATACTATCTTGGAGGCAATGACGCATCGCTCATGATCGCGCAGAACGCCTGTCCACACCCGCGCATGATTTTCGCGTCTTTCATGGCAGTGCGGGCTGCACCTGTCCATACTTTTGTGCTAGGGTACGTTTGTATCGAACTTCGTGGGTTAAAATTTCATTCACAACCAAAAGAGAGAAGGAATGTTAGAAAGCAGGCAGGTTAACTAGACTTAACTAGGTTCGCATCAATCGTACATTGCAGGCTAGTGGGTCTTGGTCGGGACCACAGAAAAATTTGTATCTTTTCTATGTACGTACGAGCCGTGATCGTAGCACAAAGTGTCGGTGCATTTCTCTCGAGTGAGCAGAAGGCAACGAAAGTGGTACTGAAATATATGAACTACAGATCAGTGCGACCGCCTGCATACTCGATGTGATCCCACAATTGTGCTGGTGACTTTTAAAGACGATAGTCTTTCTTGGGGACCTTCCACGGAAAAATTTTGGTCTGTCTGTCTGTCTGTCTGTTTGTTTGTCCACCCTAACGATACCTCAAACGGCACCAAACGGCCAACCCCATCCGTAGCGCCCAACAATATTGCTCAAGGTTCAGCGTTCATAGTTGTGCGATTGTCAATTAAAAAGCACTTATTGCCCATATCTGAGGCGCCACAACAACGCTTCGATGTTTTCTATGTCTGCCTTTATACTAGAAGAGGCACACACAAGTAACTCTAAGGAATGTAGTGTTTAATCGCGCGGCGCTGACAGTGCAACGCGATGCTCGAAAATGTGTTTCCAACGCTTTGATACGACGTCACGGTGGTGGCACCTGCCCTTCACTTTGCGTTCTACACCTTATCACCTCCGAGACTGGCGCGCATCTTTCTCCGCGGGCTGCACGCCTTCGTTTTCGAAGATAACTGCCAGCTGGTACTTGTGTCTAACATGCCTAGATGCGCTCGTTCGCCTCCGCCACACGCTCGAGGCACTCTAACGCAACGCCTGCAGAATATCATTCACCGATTTGAGAGAGAGAGAGATTTGAGATTTATTTTATTTACGTGCAACAGAAAAAACGAAGCAAAAGCAAAAGGCTACATAGCCTGACGGAGGCTTTTGCTCCGAAATACAGTCTGGCGAAATAAAATAAAAACTAAAATTAACATGTCATACACAACTTAGCCGAATTAGAGAACATCATTATATACAGATACAATTTGCAAATTATGATCACACATGTAACCATTACAAATATAAAGAAAGAACAGGACCGTAAATAGTAGTGAAATACCTAAAAAACATCGCAATATATACAATAGGTGAGGTAAGGAAAGCATCAGGAGACACATACATTCCTAAGAAACAACAACAAAAGGACACAAATAGTGTACTCTAAGCAATTGGGACACAGAAAGTAATAAATAATCCAAATTTCTGTATTAAGTGTATTCAATACAATTATAAAGGAGAAATTCCTTGAACTTATTTTTGGAAGTTTTCTTATTTAGGTCAGCTACGTCACCCAGTTTGTTGAGGAGACTCGGTATTTGATAATCAATATGTTGTTGACCATAGGTTCTTCTAGTTTTCGGTGTTCTTATACTATGTGTACGGAGATAGTACTCAGCGCATCGAGAAGCGTACATGGGGTATAGTTTATTATTTTGGATATACAATAATGACTTATAATAATATATTTGGTTTGCTTGTAATATGAGATATTTAGGGAATAACGGACGTGCGTTAAGACCTTGTGGCATACCGTAATATCCCTCGAATAGTCTTAGTACCTTCTTTTGTAGTGTAAGTAATGTTTTATAGTTTTGAGCCGTCGTTGTTCCCCAACATAAGACACAATAACTTAGCCTGGAATATATCAGTGTATAATCTAACGCTTTCTTTAGCCAAAGTGGTAATAACGGACATAGTTTGTACATACATCCAACGCTTCTACTTAGATCTGCTGCCAATTTATTTATATGTTCATTCCAGGAAAGGTCTTCCTGGAACCACACACCCTAGAATTTCTGTACCTTTACTTGTTCTAAAGTCTGACCCTCAAAGGAGATACTTAGACTTATATTCCGTGGCTTATTAATGGGTGCAAACAATATATATTTAGTTTTACTCGCGTTTAGCCGCAACTTGTTTAGTTTAATCCAGGAAGACAACTTATTTAGATATGTGTTTACAGACTTTTCAAGTTGAGAGATCGATGAGCCAGCAAAAAATATATTAGTGTCGACAGCATACATGATTAACTTAGGAGAATCCGGAATGCTACACAAGTTATTTACATAAACTATAAACAACAGAGGACTAAGTATCGATCCTTGTGGGACACCTTTGTTGACCCTCGCACGGGGAGATGTCTCTTGATTAATAGCGACATACTGATAGCGGTCTGTTAAGTAATTTTGAATTAACCTATTGGCAACGCCACGGACACCGTAGTTATTAAGTTTTTCTAAAAGAACACTGTGGTGCACGGTGTCGAATGCTTTGCGGAAGTCAACGAAAAGACCAAGAGTATATAGCTTTTTCTCAAAATTGGTTAGTATCTCGTTTTTAATATTGAGTAATGCAAGCTCGGTGGATTTACATTTTTGAAAGCCAAATTGGGCATCACTTATTACATTGTACTTTGCAAAAAATTTTTGTAATCTAATATTAATAGCGCTTTCAAAAGCTTTTTGACAGAATCGGAAGTACCGATATCGGTCGGTAGTTTCCAATCTCTTGGTCATTACCACCCTTGAAAACCAGACATACGCGAGGTATTTTTAATTCATTGGGAAATACGCCGGTAATAAGAGTTAAATTAATAATATGTGACAACGCAGGTGATATAACATCAGCGACGTATTTTATTGGTATAGCTTTAATATCATCGTAACCTGCTGCACAATTGTTTTTTATCTTTGTTATTAATTCTTCGGTTTCATGACATGAGATAGTGTGCAGAACTATAGAGTTAGATAAGCGACGGTCATTTACAGGCAGTTGTGTATCCTCGTCATACCCCGCATCATCGAAATCACAACTTTTTATGAAGTAGTTATTCATTGCCGTTGCCACCTCTCGGTTACCAAGGCCACTAGAGTTTTCCAAAACCCTAGGAATGTGGCTTTGTTTTATTTGACCAGAAAGATTTCTAACCTCGCTCCAAATTTTGCTCGGATTATCACTTATTCTACTAAATAAATTCTCATAATACCTGAATTTAGCGCGCCTTATTTCACCATTTAGATGGTTTCTGTATTTTTTGAACTCACTGAGTAATTTGATATCTCGTGTCTTTATAAACGCATGGTACATGTTGTTCTTCTTTGTAATTTTTTTAAATAGCGCATTACTTATCCAAGGTTTTCTAATTTTCTGGCGTTTTGCGTTCTTCACAGACACCGGGAAAGCTTCATCATAACATTTCATGAGTTTATTAATGAATAGCTTGTATGCCAAGTTAGCATCCCTTTCTTGTAACACGTGGTTCCAGTCTGTTGCAATAACACGATACCGGAAGATTCCAAGCGTGTCAGCGTTGATCTGACGAGACCGTACTTTTTTATTGCTTTTGCAAGTACCATTGGAAGAAGGAATGGTGCAAAAGATCGGTAGATGATCGCTTATATCTACTGCCAGCGATCCAGCAACGCAAGACGTTGGGAGTGTGTTCGTCAAACATATATCAAGAAGTGTCGCAGTCTCTGCAGTTAGGCGGGTTGCCTTAGAAATTACGTTATTACAGGCAAAAGAATTTGCCAGCGCTATTAACTGCCGTGAAGTTGCATCCTGAGAGAGCATATCGATGTTTACATCGCCCATTATCACAAATGGAAAGCCAGTAGGACACAAGTACTCAAAAACGTCTTCAATGAATGAAATGAACTTTGTTTTACACCCCGAGGGTGGTCTGTAAACGATCACAGCGAATGCTTTTTCTAAGCGAACCATGAGGCACTCTACAACTTCATTAACCAGGGAAAATTGGGGGACAACTTCATGCTTTAATGATTGTTTGAGGTAAATAGCCACTCCACCACCTCTACCAACGGGACGCACTATGCCATTGTAAGTGTAGTTCTCGAAATATGGTGGATCTTCGCCTACAGTTAGCCAGGTTTCAGAGAACAGCAACAAGTCAAAGCTAAATGTAAGGGAGCTAAATATACTAAGGATCTTATCTGTCTTGTGGCGTATGCTGCGTGTGTTTAAATGAAAAACCTTTATGCACCTGCGCGCAGCCCCAAGAAGACCATTCGCAGAACTGCTATCATGATAGTCATCACTAGGTATTGCTGTATCGGTGCTCATCTTAAACGAACGTATATCAGTTTGTGCAAAAAAAAAGTTCACTCTGTGGCAGTTCCGCCCCCTTCCACGGTCATCTTGGCAAGATCATCTGCGTTTCTTATCTTTAGTATAGGCGAGGTTTCGTTTCTACGAGCAAATATCTTGCCCCCCGATGTTCAGACAGATTTCCAACGCATTTCCTTCTTTCTCTGAATAGCTGATCCAAGAAGCTGTTTTCCGTGTTTCGTCAAGTGCTCATTGACATATACTGCAGAAGACGTCTGGCTGCCCAGGTCCTTGCTGTCAATTCTAACTTTCTTTGACTTGCTTAGAATGGCAAGCTTCTTTGTCCTGCGCACAAATCGGACTACTATATTAGTTTGGTCATGACGAGCAGTCGGTACTCTGTGATAGATATCGACGTCATCTGAAGTTATTTCCTCTTGAATGGCACCACAGATTTTCTTAACCGCATCAAGGGGTTCAACATCAGATGAGACAACCTTAATTTCCAGATTATTTGAGCGCTGGTAAGTTTCGACCTCCTCTATTCTACGATGTAGTCTGTCATTTTCAGCTTTGAGCTCTTGGTTTTCTTTTATTACAGATTGAATATCTGCTCTGAGTTCTTTCACTTCGTTCAAAGCATCTTTTATATCTCGAAGTTCCTTTCTTAGTTCTCGTCGTAAGTCTTCGATTGCTTTAGCAGTATCGCGTGCATCCTTCGACATGGTTAGCCAACACAAATGCGTTCACTTGCAAACGATGACACAGGAACAGTACGTCCGGCAGCAGTGCACAAATCGCAGAAAAAAAAATAAATGCTGTTGAATACAACAGACAAATTCTCACCTGAAACAGGCGTAGATTTAGTAAGCGATGCCAATGTGCACTGCTGCCGGACTGTAGGCAACGACTTTCTTGCAGCGTCTTTTGTAGCAGCGGTAAACCGTCGCCCTCTGGTGATGCGCTGCTTTCGTCGTCGATAAGCAAACACGCCCCGCTTCGCCTGGGCCAGAGTATCAGGCTGCGTCAACGATGCATCGGTCGTAGGCGTATCTGAAACAGGCGTAGATTTAGTAAGCGATGCCAATGTGCACTGCTGCCGGACTGTTTGCTTGCGCAGAACATCAAATAAACGTTTTGTTCACTCTCTCCAGACGCAAGACTACCGTCTTTCGACGACAATTACAGTGTAACGTGTAGATTCGGGCCAATTTTTTCCACCTCTTTTCTTTTCTCTCCGCCTCTTTTTGCTCCCGTTTCTTCATTCCAGGCACGTGTCCTGGATTTTCCTTCCTGGTGTTAACGTCAGTATGTGAACCTTTATTGAGAAAATTTCGATATGGTTCCAACAACGATTCAGGCACAACGGAAAAAGAAACACAGAAGTGCCCTGTGTGCCATTACTTATGTACACTGCGTGACTCATTTGTTAAAGAACGTGGCCTCTAGTTTTTGTCCTGTTCTCGGCACCTCGGAGGCTTTCTGTTCGTTTGTGTGGCGCACCAAGATTGTGTAAAAAAGCACGAAAAAAAGATTTTGAAATGTTAAGCAGGTGTTGTCTACATGATCCTGCTCAGTCGTGGCAAGGTGCACATCAGCCGGTTGGGCCGATGTATAGATGAAAGCATGAGAAGCAGCACGGGTTTGCATTTGCCGTATAATTTCAAGAAGTGCTCGTGTGAACCATTACTGAACAGAACGAGAATTTTAAAAAGGACCAAGGACAATGTCGCACGTGAATCGGGAGATACAATGTACATTAAACAATTTGGTCAACAATGTATCAGTGTCCCGTCCTTGTCTATACTTGATAACGACTTTTCTTTTTTTTATTTGACAGGTAGTGATGATAGTTTTTTGGGCTTTTCTTGTGGTTGTACGCATGCGTGAGAGTTTCAGAAGATGAGCTTTAATAAAAGTCACTTGGGAATGTGCGCTTTTCCGTGTCTCTTTGTTTCGTCTTCTTTCATGTTTGCGATAACGATGCTTTATACAGCTATACACTGACTAGCCCGACAGCATACGTTACTGATGTATTCCCCCACTGCAGGTTAGCAAGCAGCACATGCATATAGCTGCCAATCTGTGCTTCTGTCTCTATCCTGTGTGAAGGGTGTTCAGTCGTCTTATGAACCTTGTTTGCCTTTATGTTTAGCCTTCTGTTTATCTGCTGCTAATCATCTGCCCATATTTGTTGGTCGAAGTGCGAGAGTACTATATATTGTGTGCGTAATGCCAGGGCTAAGTGACAAGATTTGTGAGCTCGGGTCAGATGACGGAGGCTTCAGCTCGAAGCCATTATGAAGACGTATGTCGGAGTCCACGGCGCCGAGTGTGTCGGGTGAAGTAAGTGTCCTGCGCACGCCCGAAAGGCGGTCGCTGAAGCAAAATCAATGAAGGGTTCTCCGTACGCGTGACATATGGCTGGGTGTTTGAAAGGAGCGTTACGAGCAAGAACAGCTGCCACTCCTTGCGTCACTGCAGTGGTGCAGTGGTGCACGGGCACCGACAGCGCGTGTGTGCCCGTGCCGTCTTTATTGTGGGTGTGTGTTCGCGCTGTTCCCCCTTAGCTAATTGATAGGATTGGCCCATTTCTGTAACTACAAGGAGAGTGAAGTTGCCAGCCACGCTGTTTCACTCCGTCTCACCTGTTCAATTTTGGCGCGAACCAATCCTTTTTTTTCAGCACGTCGCAATCCTATCCAAAAATCATGGTATGTGCGAATCACAATCAGCGAACTGTGATGCCGTTCACTTGGCATGCGTGTTATCTAGCTGGCGGCTCCTCACGTTCATTCAAACAACATGCATGCATGAAAAACAAGCGCTGTTGATACTAAACCTTAATTCTACTTGCCTCTAATACAGCCTCCGCGTTTTGCGAGATCTGCAAGAATTTGCGACTCCGGCATCTAGACGCCCGTGCAGTTCTCCTGTCGACTTTTTACATCTTCCAGTACCACGTTAGGCCATTTGGACAGGGATTTGATGGACACTGCGACAACCGGTATTGCCAGAAGCAAAGCCTCCGAGATTAAGAGACGTTTCATGACTTTCCGGCCAGGGGAAGAGAGCGTGCGACGTGACATCCCAAAAAAATGCAAATTGGTGTAATCATCTCCGGGCTGATTTCTATAAAATCTGCGGCCCCATATGTTCTTAAAAAGCATCAGTCAATTTACGTTTCTTCATTTTTTAAAGGAGTATCTCATTGTCTGATCACAGTGCAAAAAATCGGTCATGTGAAGATGCGGTCTCTTTAGCATTATCGATACGACGCAACACAATGAAACATAATTTCGCGCTGTCTCTTTTACTTCACGCCCCGCCTCGGTGGTGTAGGCGTTTTGGCACACGGATGCTAACCGGAAGGTCGCGGGATCGAATCCCGGCTGCGGCGACTGCATTTTCGGTGGAGGCCAAGTTCGAGGCTTGTGTGCTTAGATTTAGGTGCACGTTAAAGAACCCCAGGTGGACGAAATTTCCGGAGCGTTTCACTCTGCGGCGTCTCTCATAATTATATCGCGGTTTTGGGGCGTCAAACGACAGATATCACTTTCTTTTATTCTTTCGTTTTTTTACCTATGTTAAAAAACTTGGTAAGGTGTGCTACGTTATAACCTGTTTTACCATCAACTTGATATTTATGTAAGAGAAACAAACAGTTGCAGGCCAGAACAAACTGTACCTCAGGCCAGCCACTCTATCTTTCTGTAGCCCCGCCATGGTTGTCTAGAGGCTAAGGTACTCGACTGCTGACCCGCAGGTCGTGGGATCGAATCCCGGTTGCGGCGGCAGCATTTCCGATGGCAGCGGAAATGCTGTAGGCCCGTGTGCTCAGATTTCGGTGCACGGTAAAGAACCCCAGGTGGTCGAAATTTCCGGAGTCCTCCACTACGGCGTCTCTCATAATCATATGGTGGTTTTGGGACCTTGAACTCCACATATCATCATGCCTTTCTGTAAATTATTTCTTTCTCTTTTACTCTCTCTCTCTGATGCACCATTTCCGGGAAAAAAATTGTTCAGTCTTAGAAGCGTAGATCGAAGACCTTATGTTCAGGCCTCACGTACTGCAACGATGTTTGATGGGATAAAACTTTCACCTTATCTCCTCACCATGTTCCCGACAGATGTACGGAATACAGATGGCCACAACTGCAGCTTTCTCAGTTAGAAATGACGGCTTCTAAAGTTTATAAAGCGAGCCGCCTGTTTTCTTTACATTTGAGCGATATAATTTTTCGTCATGGCCATTGTTTCGCAGAGCAACCGCCTCATCCTTTTCTCGTGTCAGTTATTCCTGCTCTCCCCTTTGTTACCGACGCCAAGATGATGATGACAAGTGTCATGTTGCAGCTGCAGAGTGCTCGTCCCACGCTTAGGCAACGGCCAGCAACCCTCCTTTCTCGAGCTCTTCTTTCAGTTTCGGTGTCAGCGAAAGCTCTTCTTCTTATCTGCCTGATTTTTTTCTTGACAATGCACTCTGGATGAAACGTCTCATTCATTTTTCACGCTTCGTGCGACGCTAGCTTGGCCGAAAATGTGGTTCACGATACAGTGCTTTGCAAAGCACTTTAACGCTGACGGTCTTCGTATACACACTAGGGTGCATAGAAAAGTACCTTCTTGTTATTTTCATTCAATTTTGCTGTTGTGCAACATGGTGAGGCCATTTTGGTTCCATGAAGGCTAGCTTTCTAGGCATACGTGCTTGCCTAAGTAAGTCAGTGTCAACATAGATGAAAAACCATAGTTGCATTTTCTATACTAGATATGGGCTAGATCTACGGTGACCCATATTCTCACTACTTTCGCATAAATGAGCTCAAGATATGCCATCAGCTCTGTGAAAATATTCAGACAGCAATGAGAATAAAAGCTTCTTGTTTTTAGAGTATGACTTCTTGAAATTCCGTCTAAATTTTCAATTAAGTTTTACACAATCTTCTGGTAACTGATCGCAGTCATATAGGCTTGATTGCCCTGTGTGCTGGTTTTCGTTCGTTAATACTACGCAGTTTATTGTCTTCGCTCAACCTTTTTGATTCGGGTAGAGAACTCGGCATAATGAGGTCGTCATGAACTATCAAAAACAGCGCGAAATTAACACCGAAAATCGGACAAGCAACCTACTAATAAAAGAGTAATTGCCACAGCGGCTGGTAGAAACTGAGATGTAAATCCAGGAAGTGCGCAATCTCAGTTCATCTGGTAAATAAAAAAGCTGGAACATTTCAATTCACTCGCATCTTGAAAAGTTATCCGCTAACCTGCAGAAATGGCCAGAAGCACATAAGTAGTATAAGGTCTACATGCTGTCTAAAGATGACTATGCACGCAAGCATTGACGCTGTGTAAAGTTTCGTTTCATATCATATTGAAATGTAGATGCAAGGTCGTGAAAATACTGTAGAGCCTTTGGTAACGCGAAAGTGCCATCTGAATTTCCTAGTCGTGCTTAATTCCACATTTTAGCTCTACATTTTAGCCTCTCATTTCGCGCTCTCTCCACCTTTTTAAGGTTTTCACATAAAATGCGTAAGTAAATAGACATTTGAAGAAACATAGTGCCTGTGAACTGTACCTCGCAACAACTTTTTTTTTTGCGGTCTCACAAATAAGAGCACGAAAAAAAAATAGAGGAAGTGCCGTGAACACTAACATACTGCTGGAACATTTATTTCGTAATTATTGATCTATTGGTCCTAATGCTCTAATATCGTAAAGAACGAAACGTAGCTTTATTTTACGCTCTTGCTGGGGTCTGATATAGATGTTGCAAACCTATGACTAAGTGCTTTCGTGCCCAATACTTGTTGCATATATGAACTCTGGAAGTCCACGTTCTCAAAATACCTTTATCCAAAGAGCCTTTCCATAATTCCGTGCTTCGAATTTCTGAAGTTCGAGTGTTTTGCACAAGCGAAGAACAATTTTCATATATACGCGAAGGCAAGTCTTAAGTTTCTTCCTCAGTGGCGCTCTCAGCACAATGGCGTCAACTATATTGAGTTTCTATTCAGGGCAGCATTACTGGAGTTTTCCCACGAGTCTTTAGGGCCACGATAGTCCAACGTGCGGCCACAAACGACGCTGTTGTTCTCGAGTAAGAATCAAATAGAGTATACCTTTACTGTTCGTAATCCTCCCCACAACAACAATGTTTATGCTGCACATGCTGATCGCATTTCCTAGAAACAAGGAAAGGATGAGGCGCCAGAACAACTATGAAAGGTTATAACAACGTAGTCTTTCTTGTGTTGCCGTCTGCTCTATGTCCTTTCTCCTTCTTTTTTTTTCGCTTGTAATGCTGAAATAAATAATATTACGCTGTGCCTTGCAGCCACTACCCCGAGGATAAACGTTTCATATACAGATTTACAAGGCCTACGAAGGTATATTTTTTATCGTTAACATAAAACCCTCCCACCTTTCCCGACATCATTTTCATTAGTTAAATGTCAATGAGAGAAAGACAGCAGTAATTACTCCCGAAAGCATAAGCCCAAATAATTAGATAATAAGATCGGTCAGATATTTGTCAATCACTTTATGACCCACATACTAATAAGCCATGAGAACTATATGAAAACATCGGCCAATTTCTTATTTGTAGCATGTGATCATCAAGAAGTTACGGTTTTATGTTGCGATAAACTTCGCACGCTTAGTAAAGACCAAGTGGAATCGAAGTGGTAGAATGAATAGGTTTTACAGTTGCAGAAGGCAAACTTGCGGGCCAGATATTATTTCCCAAAGTAGCCTATACATAGGCTACGCCAGGGATATACTGAGAGTTCCTGATCCTTCTAGTATGAGCATAGCAGGGGAGAATTCACATATGTATATCGAAGATGATAAATGGGAAACGTCACATAAATAAATTGAACGCACTGATAGAAATGAGTTACACCATACTTATGTAATGCCTTCTTGATGCACATTAACCGATTTCTTGTGCGTTCAAAATCATATAGCGTACTAATAAGGGTGACCTTACTCGAAAGAAGTCATACGAACACGCCTCTCTTTTCAATGAAATAACACTAGAACTACTACATTTTTGTCCATGTCTCTCTTGACGGAGAACTTGGTAAACCAAGCTGAGCGTAAAAAGTTGGGCACATTGTACGCCTGTTGTGGGAATCTGTTTTATGCGAAGCAGTTGGTGAGTAATTGTCTACGCTGCTCCCCCCCCCTCTTTTTTTTGTTTTGAGCCAAGCTTTATGAAGAGGAAAAAAGAAAGAGATTGTTTACTCCGCGCTGGATTTTGAGGACTATACCTCATAGTCTGACATAGCATCAGCACTCACGTTTGAGCACAAACACCAATATTATCGAGGCGAAGTACACTTTGTGGTTTAGCGATGTGAATATGCTACGTAACGTTTCCTAGCGAGGCCCAGAGTTCGAGCAACGCTTGAATATATCTTGCGGAATTATAGAAATACAAATGTAAAGTTTAATAGGCTGCTGTAAAAGTGAAGCCAGAGCCGGCACCATAACGGACACCGACCCGATTTGACGCCTTCATCATAGGAGTACATGTGCAATGCCTATTGGTTTGTTGTAAAATTATATAGCCAGTACTGCAACCCCAGCTCACGTTCGACCGACGTTGGGTCGGCTGAGAGTCTTTTTCTAAAGCATTTTGAAGACTTGACGTGTCACTGTGGTAAAGTACCTCACTGCCACGAGGGATGCTTGGGTTAGATCGCTGCTGGGTTTGTCATTTTTATTATTTCCTATCGATGGGTCGACGCTGCTGATGTCGATTTTTGTTGTGATCGCATCTATATAGGTACGCTCAGCAATTTTTTTACGTTCCCATCACCATCATCTGTCCAATATGTATATGTATGTACGTATATATTGATAAAAGGCACGAAGAAATATACTTCACAAGAAAAAATTATAAGGCACTCACCGCAAATTTGAACCTGCGACACCTCGCTTCTCAGCTTGCTGCATTAACCAACTGGGCCACGCTCAACTCACTAACTGCGAGCTATGTAAATACACCATTTACCACTGGCTTACTCTCACCGAACCTAAAAGAAACATTCTTGAACAAAGCAAGTATGTTGTTTGGACAAGCCATACATGCTTTCCCTAAACATTGACGTGTCCGATGGAGCAATCAATGGAGGGGTGGGTTCACTGAAGCACACACAATTAGATGAAAGGGGCATTCCAAAATGTATTTGGCTCGACTTTCACACCGAGCCACCAGGAAACATTGCTCGCATCAAGCTCAGAACTATTCGGGAAGTTGCTTGTCCTGTCATTTCTGTGAATTCGGTTCTCATCAGAATGCGCACCACCACTACCACTTTAGACGAACAAACTCAACTCGCTGCCCCAGATTATAGCTCGAGCACAAAACGATGACACAGAGACAAGAAGGACACGAAGGACACGAGCGCTACAACAGCGCTACGAGCGCGCGACAAGAAGGACACGTGTCCTTCTTGTCTCTGTGTCGTCGTTTCGTTCTCGCGCTATAACTATCGTCATGCCATACACACTAGCCCAAGCTGCCACACGCTCCATATAAGTTGTGTTGACGCTTGCGCCGTTACAACAGCACACGGCCGCTTCGTCATTGCAACAGTGTGCATCTTATCAGGAACATTGTAGACTGACGTCATGAACATCTTGCTCTCCAACATCTGGGTGATGTGAATACAGGGTGCTCCAGTGATAGTCCCGTGAGACTTGAACGTTAATGTACTTCGACGTGTAAACCAGTGGCTTGTCACGTTACTGCATGCCGAACTTGGACTTGTCCTTCTGTCAGACGTCACGCAGTCCCCATATTCCCAACACCTGTTTAGGTATTAGGGTCACTGCATTACTGCCAACTCAAGAACAATCGGTCATGTTCACTACATTTCGTAGGGTTCCTAAATATCCTACCTTTACTTTGTATAACAGCCCAATGTGTTGCTATTACGTTCATTGATTCAGCCTTGTGCGTAAACTGCGACTTTTTTCTTCACGTTCTCAAACTCACATTATTAATATATTTTCTACTCACTGTTTCTGGGTAGATACAAGGTGTTGATGTCCCGTGGCGCATTGCACGCCCCGTGGTATACGGGTATATGTCAAACGTGTCTGAAGGAATTCGTTTGAAGACATAGGTGACCGAAGTTTCACACTCTTCACATCACTAACAGACAGTCATAATCATCAAACTATGTTGCCCTTTCATCGCTATTTCAGTCAATGCTATGTTAACGATGTCATCACGAGAACTGAGACGTAGGCGACTAAATACAGGTCGATAGATTTATATTTGCACTCTACGATGTCCTCCATTAATTGCAAAAACCAGTAATTCTCACTTAAATAAAAAAAAAGATAACGCAGTACAAAAGATGAGATTATAGGACTCCTCGAGGCCACAGTCATCATTACTTCTTCAACAAATCTTAAACGAAAGTTACGCTGTATTTCAAAGGTAATCTCTTAGCTGGGCCCGCATATTGAGAGAAACTGCTTCGCTTTGCGTAAAATAAAATCCCACGTGTTAAATGAGTGCAACGTCTGGAGGCGCGCCTTGCCAATAGCAGCTTAGATAGATAGATAGATAGATGGATAGATAGATAGATAGATAGATAGATAGATAGATAGATAGATAGATAGATAGATAGATAGATAGATAGATAGATAGATAGATAGATAGATAGATAGATAGATAGATAGCAAAGAAAGGCCTAGATTTTATTCAACATGCTGGTTTTAAACAAATGGAAACGCTGGTGTCGCAGTAAATCAATTGAAAGCCTAAAGACCAGGATTAATTCTTGTAGGTTTTTTTTTAATCATACACAGGACCAGTAGCAATAAATAGCTCTAGCGCAGCCTAACAAAACGATCCTTCTGTAGTCCTAAAGAAATTTACTTAAGATACATGCATTTTACCACACAAGACAGGTGGCTCATTCAATCACTTACAGCCGCAAAGTCGGTCAGCAGTATTTGGTTCTAGCGGAAGAGAGCTTGACATTAGCTAATACGTAGTAGCAACACTGGGCAGTCGGCGGAGGCACAGTGGGAGCACTGAACGTCGTTGGTGGTAGCATTCAGCATTAGAAAAATAAAGTGTCGTGTATTTGGAACGCAGGAAAATGCTTGACAGAGAAAAAAAGTATTGCAATAAAAATATTGCTCTGCCCTAATAATTTACTCTCGGCAATAACTACCACAAGTAAAACAGCATGGTTTTTTACGCATCGAATATTGCATTGAAAAATTCACATTCCTTCTTATGTACGTCCCTATGAAGACTCGAAGTAAATGTATTGCATTTATCCTGGCCCACACTAACCGAAAGCTTTATGCACATAGCGTGGTTTTGTACTGCTTCTATGTGCGGCCCACGTTTGTCCAAGCGATGTCGTCGAACGATGATGTCGTAATATGGCGTCATGTGATCTGACTTGAGATTGTGAGGACGTCATAAACTTCGGTGATCTTTTTTTTAAGCCCACGTGTTGTGTGGGCACGTGCGAAAAACGGGAAACACATGCAACAAAAAATATAACTGATGTGGTCGAGATGAAACGCTTGTTTCTCTGAAACCGGCCTATGCAACTTCTGATATCTCTGCAAATTCAAGTGGGCTTCTGGAGGGATTTATTCTCTCTCTCTCTCTCTCTATCTATCTATATATATATATATATATATTATAAAGAGCCTAGCTTCGGTTGCCGTAGAGGTCCATACTTATTTTCCCTATATATATATATATATATATATATATATATATATATATATATATATATATATATATATGTATATATATATATATATATATATATATATGACTCAAAAAAGAAGTTCTGTGGGTCCGGTGCAAATATAATTAGGAAATAAAGAATAAAGGAGCACACTTACGAAAATTGGATAGTTTTTTACTCTACGTTTCGGCCGTGGCACGGCCTTCGTCAGGATCTTGACGGCCGTGGCGTCTCGGCCGTGCCACGGCCGAAACGTAGAATAAAAAACTATCCAATTTTCGTAAGTGTGCTCCTTTGCTTCCTAATTATATATATTGCGATGATGTTTATTGGAACAGAGGAGCGGCAACGAGGTTGCGACGGAAAATGGGCGAACAGCAAGTCTGGCAAAGGCGGCACAGGTTCTCGCGCTATCAGAGCATGGGCTTTTCGTTGTCTTCCGAAGGCGCATACGCGTTGGTGCGTATGCTCCACTACAATACCCCCGGGGTGAAGGGTAGCCATCCTGGCGACTCAGGGAGTAGGCACAATGAGGAGGTCGTAATAGGGCTTGAGACGGTCGACGTGTACGGTCTCGCGTCCTCGACGGCGCAAATCTGGTGATTGTGTTAATGGCTCGATGATGTAATTCACCGGGGAGGTCGCGTCAATGACACGGTAGGGACCATGGTACCGGGCCAGAAGTTTAAAAGACAGGCCAGGAACGTACGGGGGCACCCAAAGCCACACAAGGGAGCCAGCACGAAATGTAGGAGCTATGCGGTGAGCGTCGTCGTGTCGAGTTTTTTGTAGACCTTGAGCCTCACTTGTCAGAGACCGAGCCAACTGACGGCAGTCTTCAGCGTATCTGGCGACTTCCGAAAGCGGGGAGCACTCAGTTGCATCAGGGCGGTACGGTAGTATAGTGTTGAGTGGGTGGGAAGGTTCGCCGCCGTACAATAGAAAGAACGGGGAAAAACCGGTAGTCGCTTGCGTCGCGGTGTTATAAGCGAAGGTAACAAAGGGCAATACAGCGTCCCAGTTAGTGTGGTCGGAGGAGGTGTACATCCTCAGCATGTCGCCAAGTGTGCGGTTGAACCGCTCAGTAAGACCATTTGTCTGTGGATGGTATGCGGTAGATTTCCGGTGGATAATGTTGCATTCAGCGAGGATAGCTTGGATGACCTCCGATAGGAACACTCGACCCCTATCACTGAGTAATTCCCGCGGAGCACCATGACGTAGAATGAAGCTGCGGAGAATGAAGAGTGCAACTTCGTGGGCGGTGGCTGCCGGTAGAGCTGCAGTCTCAGCGTAGCGTGTCAGATGATCGACTCCGACAATAATCCACCGGTTTCCAGAGCTACTATATGGGAGGGGGCCATATAGGTCTATACCCACGCGGTCGAATGGGCGAGCCGGGCACGGGAGCGGCTGTAACGTGCCAGTAAGGTGCCGCGGAGGTGTTTTGTTCTGTTGGCAAGTGGTGCAAGACTGAACGTATTTCTGCACAAAGCGATACATTCCTCGCCAGTAATAGCGTTGGCGCAGCCTTTCGTAGGTTTTCAGAACACCTGCGTGAGCACTTTGGGGATCTGCATGGAAATTCATGCAGATGTCAGAGCGCATATGAGTTGGGACAGCAAGGAGCCACTTCCGACCACCAGGCATGTAGTTGCGGCGGTACAGAACGTTGTCTCGTAAGGAAAAGTGGGCTGCTTGCCGGCGTAGCGCTCTCGTGGAAGGGACAGCAGACGAATCGGTAAGGTAGTCGACTAACAAGGCAAGGTATGGGTCTTTACGCTGCTCCGAAAGCACGTCAGTCGTGTCGAGTGGTGACAAGGTGGTAAAAGGGGGAGACAAAGAAGCGACATCTGGTGTTAATGGCGATCGCGAAAGTGCATCGGCATCCGCATGTTTGCGACCGGAACGATATACGACACGGATGTCGTATTCTTGCAATCGAAGTGCCCAACGCCCCAGGCGTCCGGACGGGTCTTTCAAGGTGGACAGCCAACATAGAGCGTGGTGGTCTGTGACCACGTCGAAAGGACGGCCGTAAAGGTACGGGCGAAACTTCGTCAACGCCCAGATTATGGCCAAACACTCCTTCTCTGTCACGGAGTAATTCAATTCAGCCTTCTTGAGAGCGCGACTTGCATAGGCGACTACGTATTCAGCTTGGGTGCCTTTCCGTTGTGCCAAAACTGCACCGAGACCGATGCCACTTGCATCGGTGTGAATTTCTGTGGCCGCAGCAGGGTCGAAGTGACGAAGAATAGGTGGTGAGGTCAGCAGGCGGCGCAGCTGGCGAAATGCATCGTCACATGCAGGTGACCATGCAGATATGCCTTTGCTGTTGGAAAGCAGACTCGTGAGAGGTGCGATGATGGACGCGAAGTTGCGCACGAAGCGACGAAAGTAGGAGCAGAGACCGACGAAACTTCTTAGGGTTTTCAGTGATGTAGGCAACGGAAAGTCAGCGACAGCTCGAAGCTTATCGGGATCCGGAAGAACACCGTCTCTTGTGATGACATGTCCCAAGATGGTTAGTTTTCGTGCTGCGAAGTGGCACTTCTTGGAGTTGAGCTGTAGGCCTGCAGAAGTTAGACACGTCAGAATCTCGTGGAGGCGAGCAAGATGGGTCGGGAAATCAGATGAAAAGACTACGATGTCGTCCAGGTAACATAAGCAGGTTTTCCACTTGTGGGCACGCAAGATGGTGTCGATCATGCGCTCAAATGTGGCAGGCGCGTTGCAGAGCCCAAATGGCATGACTTTGAACTCATATAGGCCATCCGGCGTTACAAAGGCTGTTTTAGGGCGATCACATTCAGCCATTGGCACCTGCCAATACCCACAACGCAGATCCAAAGATGTAAAGTACTCGGCGCCTTGTAAACAGTCAAGAGCATCGTCTATTCGTGGTAGCGGGTAGACATCTTTTTTCGTAATATTGTTTAAGCGGCGATAGTCCACGCAAAATCGTACGGTGCCATCTTTTTTCTTGACCAGAACCACAGGTGATGACCAAGCGCTTTGAGAAGGCTGTATGACTCCACGTTTAAGCATGTCATCTACTTGCTCCGTAATGACGCGGCGCTCTTCGGCGGAAACGCGGTAAGGACGCTGTCGCAGAGGCGAATGTGAGCCGGTGTCAATAGTATGTGTGATAGTCGTGGTGCGGCCCAAAGCAGGTTCTTGAAAGTCGAAAGAAGAACGAAACTTGTTAAGGAGAGCAACAAGTTGGCGGCGATGCGAGAGGGGAAGGTCTGCGTCAATAGCATTGTCGAAGGCTGACGAACTTGATGGCTCAGACGCATGAGTGATTGCAGCAATGTGGCATGACGTTTCGTCGGGAAGAATAATATCATCGATATGGTCGACAGGTTGCACATATCCTAACGTTTCACCACGAAGTAAGCCAATGGGGTAGTTGCAGTGGTTGGTGACCAGCATTACGGTTAAACCAGACGCAATTGTAAGAACAGCAAATGGGAGAACGATGCCCTTGCGTTCAGTAAAAACCGGAGATGGCGTAAACACCACCGTGCCGTCAGGTTGCGCCACACATGAAAGGCTAATAGGGACCGAAGCTTCAGGAGGCAAGGTGATGTCGTCATCAGCGGTGAGTTTGCAGAGCAGAGGAGAGCGGTCGGGTGGTGTAAATTCACATGTTGGCACAAGGGACACTTCGGCACGGGAACAATCAATGATAGCTTCATGACGTGATAAAAAATCCCAACCCAGGATAAGGTCATGAGAGCAAGATGGTAGAACAAAAAACTGTACGACGTACAAAACGTCTCGGATGACGACGCGCGCCGTACACACAGCCGAGGGATGAATGCATTGCGCGCTAGCCGTGGACAGCACCAAGCCACTGAGAGATGTGGTCACTTTCTTCAGTTTCCTACAAAATTTTGCGTTCATCACAGAAACGGCGGCGCCGGTATCAATTAACGCTAATGTGGCGACTCCCTCAACATCGACATCAACAACATTTTGCGGCGAAAATGGAGGCCTTGGGAATTGCGCACAAGGTGCAGCTCTTGCCTCCGGAACTGCACTGATTAGTTTCCCTCCTCAGGAGGTGGTCGACGACGCATAGGCGATGGCGATCGGCGACGAGGTGATGAGAAACGAGCAGTCGATGGGTGGTGATCCGAGTCGGAGTGCCTCTGTTCATATGCAGACGTGGTAGTCTGCTGCGGTGCGTAGGTAGGAGCTCCGAAGTATGCGTGCGCAGGTGTGGGACGGCGGCGGCAAAAGCGTGCAATGTGGCCAGCGATGCCACACGCGAAGCAGATGGGACGATTGTCTCGGGTGCGCCACTCATTAGATGAACGGAAAAAGCGAGGTGGGGGCCTGTAAACTGGAGGCGAGGCCGGAGGAGGTGGAGCCGATAAGGCGACTGGATGCGGTGGGGGCCGCGCGACCACAGCTGCGTAGCTGAGAGGTGAAGGCGGCGCAGTTGGTGCGTAGCCAGCAGTTGAGGGATCAGATGGCACCGAAGTGCATGGGTAAGAGGCCGGAACTGTAGGGAGGGCATTGCAAATTTCAGTGCGTATGGCCTGCTGCATATTCGAAGGGAGGCTTGTCGTGGGCGCGTCGCTATGCGGCAGCAGGGAGAGCTGTCGGGCGACTTCCTCCCTGATGAAGTCTTTAATCTGGTTCGACAGAGTTCCTTGCTGAACGTTGCCATTTGCGAGTGCGACGGCCGAGATTGAATCTGGTGATGGGACACTCTGTCGGGCGATGGAACGCTGACGACGCAATTCATCGAAGCTCTGGCACAGGCTTACGAGGACTGTGTGATGTGTGGTGCGCGTTTAAAGTGCGCGCCTTCGAAAAGTGCGCGTCACGGAAAAAAAAAGAAAAAAAAAAGGAGAAATACCAGAGTGCACGTGCGGTGCTGCTTAAACAAGAATGACGACGTTAAAGAGCGTCAAGCACGAGGATGCGTGGCAGGACGTGAAGTAAACAAAAAGGTAAAACATCCAATGGGCAGCGAACACGGAGATTTCAAGGCCCAATGGCTTGACACCACGAAACAGCAGTATCTCCAATGAGAACGAGACAAGTGGGCCAGAGCGGAAGCAGGAGCCTGAGCAGACCAGAGCAAGGGGAGTTCGAGGCAGGCAGTGCAAGCGGAAGGTCGTCACCGGACCGGGCGCTGAAGATGAGCCGTTGGGTTCCGGACCCGAGCCTACAGGACTTCAACCGGCCGGGGCCTCCTGCTGTCGGGTTCCCGCTCCAAAGGACCGTGGCCATCCGGTCCTGAACTCCTTTCCAGGGCCTGCGGACTTTGGTTCCGGCAGGCGAGCTACAGCCGTCGGGCTCCGGGCCCGAGCTGTGCGCCCAGCTGCTTGACTAGGTCGACCCTAGTTCCCTGACGCGTCGCCACCAGCCTGCGTTCTCCCGTCTCCGACGTGTACACGCTCCTCAAGCCGAAACCATCACGATTTGGTAGGGCTTTCCGACGTGTCGCCAGCAGCCAGCGTTCCCTCGTCCTCGTCCAGCCCACGCACTGACGCCGGAGTCACGGCGTTCCGGTTTCTCATCACCGCCGAAAACCAACTTGTGGGTGAGACTGCACCGATACTCTTGCGCTACTCTCATCACTCAGCCCCTTTCGAGCGTTAGGTTTAGTTACTGACTTTGAACGTTCTTGTTGGGTGTTTACAGATGTGTTTCGTCATGTCCAGTCAACTGTTTATTAAGTGTTTTGTTTTGTGAGGAATTTTCGCCTTTTTTTACTTTTCAATTAAACTTTTTGTGTGTTTCTTGGAAACCGAACGGCTTTGTCCTTATTAACAAAACTCTCTGAGAGAGAGAGTAAAACTTTATTGAAGGGGAAAGGGAGAGGGGCGTTTTAGAGCCTTTATGGTTGGGGCCCTACGTCCAGGGCTCCACTGGCCTTAGCCGCCCGCCGGACTTGATCCAGTAGTGCGAGCTGCACCCCTGGGTCCGAGCTAGCGAGGTGTGCCTCCCACTGCTCCATACTAGGTGTTAAAGGTTCGCCGAGAAAATTGGTTATGTCGCTTGGTTTACGATCGCACCCCCACGATATGTGGTAGAGAGTCGGTCTTCCACCGCACCACGGACATACAGCCGGGTAAAGAGTTGGATGTATCGCGTGTAACTTCAGTAGGTGCGGAAATACATCCGTTTGAATTTTTCTAAGGTCAGTGGCCTCTTCCCCATTAAGGGATCTGTGAGGTGTTCCACATTTTTGACGCGTGAAGCGCTGGTGAGCTAGAATCTCCCTAGGTAAAATTGGCATGGTCAATGAAAGAGATGGACTCTCCGCTCGGTTACAAAACGCACGAGCTAGAGCGTCCGCCCTTTCATTGCCTTCGAGACCTGCGTGTCCCGGGCACCAGATCAAGCGATGGTGGTGAGTGAGTTTGGATCCTAGCAGCCTCAGCCCCATTGCTGGAAGGCGGCCCTTTAAAAAGAGCCGGCAGGCTTCCTGGGAGTCGGATAAAATAACTGATGGCTCCCCTCTACGCTCCTGAAACCTTAAGGCTAAGGCTATGGCCATCGTCTCCGCCTTTGTAGCCGAGGTCGTGCGTACGGAGGCACTCGTTAGCAGCGTCATGTTGTTGTCGACAACAGTAATTATGTGTCTCTGCCAATCGAAACTGGCCGCATCGACGTACGCGACATTTGAAGCTGAGCCGAATTGCTTTCGAAGCCAGTTTACCCTCGCAGTACGTCGCTCAGCGTGAAAGTCGTGATGCATATTTTTGGGCACCGGTGCGATTGAGATTCGCCTGCGGACCTCTTGGGCTACGTCGACCAGCTCCTCATCAATGTGCTGTGGGTGGGGCGAAATTCCTATTCTAGTGAGTATCGCCCTGCCTGCTGAAGTTTCACTTAGACGATTCCTCTGAGACATGAGGACTGCGGCACTGAGCTCAGCATAAGTGTTATGTATACCGAGAGCTAGGAGCCGCTCGGTCGGTGTGCTGGTGGGTAGACCAAGTGCTGCCTTAAAAGCGCTTCTAATGAGCACATCCACCTGGCTCTCCTCACTTCTGTCGAGTGAGTGGTACGGTAGGCCATACGTCACTCTGCTCAAAACTAAGGCCTGGACAAGCCGGAGAGTATCCTTTTCTTTCATGCCTTTTTTATGATAAGTGATGCGACGGATCATTCTAGCTATCTGTTTAACCGTAGTCTTTAAGGTGGTTATCGTGTGACTGGCTTTGCCATTGCTTTGGACCCAGAAGCCAAGTATACGGGCCTGAGTAACCTCGGCTATGGCATGGCCGTCTACCTGTAAGTTTATGTCACCGTTACTTTTGTAATACTTACTGTGTATTCTTATGAGTTCAGATTTTTCAGGCGCACAGCTCAGCCCACTATTTCTTGCGAACTCTGCCACAGCTGTCGCAGCAGCCTGGAGGGTCTGCTCTTTCAGCGCCAGTGAACCCTTCGTAGCCCAGAGTGTGATGTCGTCCGCATACAATGTATATCCAAGGTGCGGGATTGCTTCGAGCTCGTGAGCAAGTCTGCGCATAGCTATGTTAAAGAGCAAGGGGGAGATGACTGCCCCTTGCGGTGTGCCTTTATTTGGCATCGAGAACGGCACCGATCTCGTGTCGCCTATCCCAATAGTTGCCGTCCGCCCAGAGAGGAAGGATTTAATGTAGTTAAATGTACGTTTTCCGCAGCCGATTGTGTTGAGTTCAGAGAGAATGGCCTCGTGCGAAACATTATCAAAGGCCCCTTTGAGGTCGAGGGCCAAGACCAAATGTTCGCCTCCCCTGGGTACGCAACTCATGACCTCTTCTTTTAAAAGGAGAAAGGCATCCTGGGTTGAGAGTCCGGAGCGAAAACCAATCATGGTAGCGGGAAACAGATTTTCTTTTTCAATGTAATTTTGAAGCCGTGTCTGTACTACTCGCTCGTAGAGCTTGCCCATGCACGAAGTAAGCGAAATGGGCCGCAGGGCTCCGAGCGATGGTGCTTTACCGGGCTTTGGTATAGTTATTATTTTGGCTTCCTTCCACTCCGGAGGAACGTGACCTTGGGACCAGCAGTGGTCGTTGAGAAATTGCGTTATCTGCTCAAGAACCTCAGTGCTGAGGTTTCTTATCATAGCGTTTGTTATACCATCCGACCCCGGCGCAGAGTTCCGATTGGCTGCCTGGGCTGCCGCGAAAACCTCTTCTTTCGTGATTGCGGCGTCTAATGTGGCATTCTCGCTACCGATGTACTCTAATGTACTTGGCGGAACCACATCAGTACCGATATAACGGTCTTTAAGCGCCTGGATCAACTCTCCGTCGGTGCCGGGGTAGCTGTGTACTATTCTTTGAAGAATGCGGTTCATGGAGGATTTAGATTTGTCCGGCTCCAGCATGGACCTCAGTATCGCCCACGTCTGGCTAGTCCCTAGTGTTCCGCGGAGAGAACCGCAAAACTGCACCCAACCATCGGTGGCAAGTTTCGTGGCGTATTCATTCGCTTCCTCCGACAGAGCAGCGATTCGCCTGTAGAGGCAGCGGTTGAGGCGTTGTTTTTTCCACCTCTTGATCAGGCGTCGCCTACTATCCCACATGTGCAATAGGTGCCGGTCTATCGCAGGCGCCTCAACTGTGCGCGCTATTTTCTTAGAGGTGGCATCATGCGTTTCTCGAATGAAAGCAACCCACCCACTGACATCACAGGGCGTTTGCTCCGGCAGAGGGCGCTTTCGAAAGGTCACCCAGTCTGTCATCACAACGTCACCAGCGACACGACGAACTTTTGGTGATGCTATAGAGGTGCTAAGAATATAATGGTCACTACCAAGATTTTCATCGAGGTTTGACCACGTGGCATTTTTAATGTTGAAGGTGAAGGTCAAATCAGGGTACGTGTCCCTGCTAATGCTATTACCAAGCCTGGTGGGTGCTGTTGGCAGAGTGATAAGGGTAAAACCTAATTTAGACGTGGTGTTCTCTAATAACACTCCCTTGGGTGAATCCCGGACGTAGCCCCAAGCGGTGCTCGGAGCATTAAAGTCGCCCACCACCACTAATTGATCTCTGGTGCCAACGGCTCGAACTGCCTCGTTTAGGAGTGGGCCGAAGTCGTCATTCCGGTTTTTGGGAGGACTGTATATGTTTAAAATTTGCGTTCGTACTTTTCCTCGTTTTTGTGGGAAGACATCGATAATTTGGTGATTAATGTCAGTCTGATCGTAATGATCTAGCGCGACTGTCATGAAGTTACTCACCAGCGCTGCAACGCGGGGGTATTTTGGATCGTATAATGTGTAATATCCCTGCAATTTGACGGGACGGTTCCCAACTTCTTGCAGGCATATTACATCAGGTGGGATTAGTGCCGAATGGATGTAATTCTGCAATGCCGCCGCTCGTTTGTGGAACGTGCGACAATTCCACTGCCAGATTTCTAGGTGGTCGGAGTTTTGCGTGGAATTAGTTCGCGCCATGGTGACTACTGCCTTTATTGGGGGGTGTCTGCTTTCTCCGTGATTCGACGGTCCTTCGGTAGTGGACTGCTCGCGGAGGTAACACTGACCCGCTTGTTGATGGCACGCTGAATGCCTACAACTGAGTCATTAACGTATCGTCTTTGTTGTTCCGTTTCTGCTGCAAACTCTTTCCTGTACTCCGAAAACATTTGATGCATTTGCTGCATCATCTGCTCTCGGAGTTCAGACGCTGCTCGTTGCTGTTGTGATTGGAGTTCTCGCATTAAGTTTCGCAAGCTCTGCAACTGTTCCCCTATCTGTAACTGGCTAACGTGGGCCTCCTCGCTAAACCTCTGAGGTATGTCTACTTTCGCCGTTCCTCCCTCCAAAGAGTGGGCTACGGTTGCCCTGGAGATAGCATGAGTGGCGTTGTTGTTCGCCTCTAAGGCGTTAAGCCTGGCTTCAAGTTTGGTTTCTAAAGATGATATGATTTTGTGGAACTCCCGGCGTTCCTCCTTAATCTGGCATCGAAGTTTCTCGTTTTCTAAAGCAAGCTGCTTATTCTCGGCAACCATTTTCTGATATTCGGGATTCTCAATTAAGGGAGCAGATGGAGACACAATCCTCGCCCAGCTCACCGTGTTTGCTGGCTGGCAGGCGGCTGCCTCCGTCCCCTCTTTGGGCGGCGTCAAGATTTGTACCAGCGCTTTCTTCTTCTGCTGCTGATGCTGCTGCTGTTGCTGCTGCTGCTGTTGCTGTTGCTGTTGCTGCTGTTGCTGCTGCTGCTGCTGTTGTTGTTGCTGCTGCTGTTGCTGCTGTTGGTGCTGCTGCTGATGCGGCTGTTTGTTGAGTTGTTTTCTGGACGCAGACTGGGCTCGACCCTTTGAGGAAGCCCGTGACTTGGATCTTGAACGTGAGCGTGATTCCACTGACGAGTCCCGCTCGGAGCTGAACCAGCGTGGATGGTGCCTCCGTTTTGGCTGATCCACTCGGGACCTCCTAGGCGGAACGTGTTTAAGCTTCTTCTTGCACATTTTGTCACCTGTCATATGGTCCTCACCACATATCACGCACTTAGGGGTACACTCGTGTCCTTGTGCGGGTTCACTTGTTCCACACGTGGAGCATACATTGGCGTCGGGCGTTGGGCACACGTCAGTTCGATGCCCTGTGGAGTGGCATACCTTGCAAGCCTGCCTCGTAGGCTTGTGGGGATAACAGATGGCTTCCGCTCCCATGAAATAGACGCACCTAGGCAGTGTGCTGCCCGTGAAGGTAATGATGGCGGTCTTCGTAGATCCGAGCATGCGTGCCCGCTCAATCTTGACCCCCTGTGTTCTCACACGGAGATTCGCCATGAGTTCTGCTTGAGAAGTCCCCGACGGAATACCATGGACTATGCCTCGTAGGACGTCCTCAGGATCCGCCACATACGAGTTGAATGAGTGCACTCGTCCCCTGATATTCAGATGCGTGATCTCTCGCAGCTCTTTGGCTACATGCTCGTGGGGCGTCGATACGATGATAATATTCGAGCCCGGGTGGACGCGCAGCATGAAGCAACCACCGTCGAAGTGTCGGTGGCAAGCGTCTATTACAGCGGTGGAAAGTTCATAGCCGAGTACGTCTTTTACGGCGAGGCCTTTGTGAGGCCTAAGGATGATCTTTATGTCGTCCTTTGGCAGGGGCGGGAGCGGACGGCGACTTCTCGTACGACGTCGGCGCTTCACCTGATTTCCCTGCTTCGGTGGGCTGCTTGACGAGGCGTTGCACTCCACAGCTTCTGACGCGTTTTTCTGGTTTTTCTTCTGGTTCTTCTTTTGCCGGCGTGTCAAAACCGTGTGCCAGCCATCCTCCGTCCATGCGGCACCATCCTGGCGTTCCCCTGCAGACACATTGTCGACTTCTTCGGACGAACCCTGCAGTGACCAGGTCTGAACGTCCATTTGAGTGGTTTCTGTAGCAGACTCCTCATCTGTGTGAACCAGTGGCTGCTCCTGAGGAGACCTCGGTGTTTCCTGAAGAGCGTCCATCCGCCGACGCTTGAGACGCGACCACGACGCAGAAGCCGCTATGCGGCGGTGCGTCTGGCCGGGCGCGACGGTCGCTGCCTCGAAGTTTTCAGCTTGCAGAAGACCGAAAAACAGCCACTCACCGCTGAAATTCGACGTTCACTGTTCGCTGTACTTCACGAAATCCGATGCACTTCAAACAACCAGAAATCGCCGAAAAACCATAGAAAATCTGCGGAGCCGATGCGACGCGCGTCCGCACACCGTGGCCCCCTAGCGGCCAATCAAAACTCTCTGAGGCTCAGCCCAGGAGGAAAACAAATCAGCAACAAGAACCTTGCATCACAAATTGGCGTCCGCGACAGGACAAAGTCGTTTGTTTTTCCAGTAGATTTTTTTTTTTGACGCGGTTAACACGATGACGAACACGTGGGAGTTAATTGAGTTGGCGGATAAAATGGGACTGACGGGAGCGGAGTTTAGAGTATGGTACGAGGAGCGGATGGAGAGGGAGCGTGAGCAACGGGCTGCAGAACGAAAGGCGGCGAAGGAAAAGCTTGAATTGGTGCTTAGAGCTAAGAAGGAGGAGCTAGAGCGCGTAACGCGTGAAAATAAAATGTTGCTAGAGCGTCAGACACGCATACTGAAGCAGCAGCTCCAATTAGAGAGGGTGGATTTCGAGCGGCGACTCGAGCTTGCGATGGCGAAAAGGGGGCAGCTGGCGATGCCGAAGGTCGAGCAAGCGGTGAATGTTTGCTCCGATAGCAGCGTTTGCTGGAGGGAAGTCGATTCCTGCAAGGTTGGCCTCGAGCCTCGCGACAGCCTTACTTCGGAGCGAGAAGCTCAGATAGAGGAAGGCAGAGAGGTGGACAGCCAAGAAGGCAGGAGTCATGAGGAGCTTGTTGAAGCGACGGAAAGCTTCTCTGGCTGGGAACATATTACTTCCGTTAGCTGCTTGGGGACCTCTGAGAGGCCAAGCACCTATGAAGAAGAGCGCCTGGATATGGGCGACCTAGAAGCTGTGAAAAATGTTGTGGAGCAAAGCTTCGATAGCAGGGAACAAAGAAGTTCCATTCAGAATGAGGTGTGTATCAGAACGTCTCAAAGGCCGAGCACATTTCAGGAAGAGGTAGGGCTACCTCTCAATAGCTCCATGGAAGGAGCGCTAGAACGTCATTGGGATGATGGCAGCGAATGCCATGAAGGCTCTGATATAGTGGCCACTGATTGTTTTGTACCGACAGAGGTAGCAGCAGGCACCATGTCGATGGTCCTAGACCATACGTATATCTCGCTCAGAGAGAGAGGGGATTCTAGTTCACAGGATAGCGTAACTGCTATTTGTCCGAGAAAACACGATGGGAGTGCTGAAGCACTCTTCAAAATAAACAGTATCGAATCGGAGGTGGGCTCGATAGTAGGTATGGAGAATGCCAGACAGGGTCTTGAACCTGAGAACGTGATTGGTTTTGAACCTATAATTAAGTCCACTCAAGATGAGCTGTATAATGACCGAGCACAAGGGCATTCCTTCTCAAGAATCCAGAAACCTCACACGCTTGTCGGAGCGTTTGGGCTTGCTGAGGGCACACCGAGCTTGTGTTCATTAGATGGTGAACTAAAAGAAAGCATTTGTGTGAGAGATTGTGGCATTTGGACATTCGTGTCTCAGTGCGTTTCGTGTCGACGCCGACGGCTCGAGACCGCGCCCTGTTCCTCTGTGACCGGTAAGCGTTCATGTGGCCGGCGGGGGCGCAGACACGCGTTTCAGCGAACGTGCATAAAAGCATGTTTGCCACAGTTACTTTCGAAACGTGCGAGAAGGGCAGTGCGTCTGGTTTGGGACGCAATAACCTGAGTGTAGAGTTAGAAAACCGGTAGCTCTTTCTGGACTTCGACTTTTAGATGCGGACACAAGTAGCTTTGTCCATAGTCGATTTTGTAGTAAAAAGGTTTATTCTGTGTTTCAGAACTTTTAAATGCAATTGGGTGAATCTAAAGTTTACGTGTGGACATTTGGACGATGTAGCGAACTGTAGCCCGGTGATGTGTTGAACTGCGTGGTGCAAATATGTGGTTTAATTGTGACGTAGTGCAGAACGCGCACTCATCGGCAGTTTTTTTTTTTTCTAAAAAAGGAAAAAAAAACTTGAATAAAAGGGGGGCGTATGTGATGTGTGGTGCGCGTTTAAAGTGCGCGCCTTCGAAAAGTGCGCGTCACGGAAAAAAAAAGAAAAAAAAAAGGAGAAATACCAGAGTGCACGTGCGGTGCTGCTTAAACAAGAATGACGACGTTAAAGAGCGTCAAGCACGAGGATGCGTGGCAGGACGTGAAGTAAACAAAAAGGTAAAACATCCAATGGGCAGCGAACACGGAGATTTCGAGGCCCAATGGCTTGACACCACGAAACAGCAGTATCTCCAATGAGAACGAGACAAGTGGGCCAGAGCGGAAGCAGGAGCCTGAGCAGACCAGAGCAAGGGGAGTTCGAGGCAGGCAGTGCAAGCGGAAGGTCGTCACCGGACCGGGCGCTGAAGATGAGCCGTTGGGTTCCGGACCCGAGCCTACAGGACTTCAACCGGCCGGGGCCTCCTGCTGTCGGGTTCCCGCTCCAAAGGACCGTGGCCATCCGGTCCTGAACTCCTTTCCAGGGCCTGCGGACTTTGGTTCCGGCAGGCGAGCTACAGCCGTCGGGCTCCGGGCCCGAGCTGTGCGCCCAGCTGCTTGACTAGGTCGACCCTAGTTCCCTGACGCGTCGCCACCAGCCTGCGTTCTCCCGTCTCCGACGTGTACACGCTCCTCAAGCCGAAACCATCACGATTTGGTAGGGCTTTCCGACGTGTCGCCAGCAGCCAGCGTTCCCTCGTCCTCGTCCAGCCCACGCACTGACGCCGGAGTCACGGCGTTCCGGTTTCTCATCACCGCCGAAAACCAACTTGTGGGTGAGACTGCACCGATACTCTTGCGCTACTCTCATCACTCAGCCCCTTTCGAGCGTTAGGTTTAGTTACTGACTTTGAACGTTCTTGTTGGGTGTTTACAGATGTGTTTCGTCATGTCCAGTCAACTGTTTATTAAGTGTTTTGTTTTGTGAGGAATTTTCGCCTTTTTTTACTTTTCAATTAAACTTTTTGTGTGTTTCTTGGAAACCGAACGGCTTTGTCCTTATTAACAAAACTCTCTGAGGCTCAGCCCAGGAGGAAAACAAATCAGCAACAAGAACCTTGCATCACAGACTGCTATTGTGGTCGGGCTTTTCGCCAGCAACATCTGAAATGCTCCATGCTCGATGCCTTTAAGAATATGTCGAATTTTCTCTTCTTCAGGCATGGATGAGTTAACACGCCTGCAGAGGTCGAGCACATCCTCAATATAGCTAGTAAAGGTCTCGCCAGGCTGCTGGGCTCGGTGGCGCAGACGCTGGTCAGCGCGGAGCTTGCGGACCTCTGGTCGGCCGAACGCTTCGGTCACGAGGGTCTTAAAGGTGGACCAGCTGGCGATGGCGGTTTCGCGGTTGGTGAACCATAGCTTGGCGACGTCAGCCAAGTAAAATATAACATAGGCAAGCTTAGAGTCATTGTCCCATTTGTTGCTGGCACTCACGCGTTCGTACAAGGAGAGCCAGTCTTCGACGTCTTGCTCACCACTGCCGCTGAAGATTGGTGGGTCCCGCTGACGGGTAGCACCGAGGCAGGTCGACTGGGCAGCCGATGGTGCTGGCTGTGCTGGGATGGGCTGGTTAGCGACTGCGTCAGTCATGTTGTACGGTGGTCTTTCGGCCAACTTGCGAGAGCGGAGCTCCAGGTCTGCCTTGGGATCTCAGCAGCCTCCACCAAATGCGATGATGTTTATTGGAACAGAGGAGCGGCAACGAGGTTGCGACGGAAAATGGGCGAACAGCAAGTCTGGCAAAGGCGGCACAGGTTCTCGCGCTATCAGAGCATGGGCTTTTCGTTGTCTTCCGAAGGCGCATACGCGTTGGTGCGTATGCTCCACTACAATATATATATATATATATATATATATATATATATATATATATATATATATATATATATATATATATATATATATATATATATACACTGTGCGGTGACTTTCAGAAATTTGCCCCAACCTCTGATCTCGCTATATAGACCACGGCCTGAAAAAAACCAGGGAGATCAAAATGAATAGCGTGAAAGCTGCCCTGCAGCGAGCGAACACTCCACGCGAATCCAGAATGGGAATGTAAAACTGCAGCGAGCAGATTTAACGCCAATGCAGTCGCTGGAGAGAGCCGACTTCTTTGAGCAGTCGTAAAACGCCCAGGGTGGAAAGAGATTGCCAAGGATGAAATCTGAAATGGCTCGACTTTTGCGTCTGCCGGCTAACCTTACTGTAAGACTCTGGACGACAATGCATTTTTTGCGCTCTCACATGCGATATTTTTTTTCCTTAGCTTATGAGTGTCGATAGCTTGCTTCGAATATTCTAAGGCACGAAGCCTTACGCATCGCATAAGAGTTAATGACCAAGTTGGTTTCCTAACTGCTTTGCACCTAACTGCCGCGCATTGCATGTTTTGTGCATGTTCCCGTGCATGCTTTGTTTTAAGCATTTCATTAAAATATAAGTGATATATGAAACTCGCAATCTGATCCTACTGAAGTATGCCTGAAAATAATTGTATAATAGAAAAAAAAAGACGCCTCAATTTCTTATCACTTGGGAGGTGCACAACCTTTCCAGTTAACAGCCGGTGTCTCGTTATTATTGGCGGTGTTGACTCAATCATAGTCGTTGTGCAGTGCACTAAATTAGCTTCATTGTGAACTTGACCATCGATCACTAGGCAATTAGAGTGGCACAAATCAGTGTTCGTTTTACATGAAGTCTAAAATGATCATTAAACGTTGTTTATTGTTTTTGAGACATTTAATGCACGGTTAACGCTGGTCTTGGAAAACTTTAGTGCCAGTCGGAGTGCCAACCAGAGAACAGTTGTGAAAGTCTTCTGAAGCCGATGACCAAGACGTACATGTGGAAACGAAGCCACCTACTTTACTGCCCGCGAGTGAGGTGCGGTTAATCTGCGTTTTTTTTTTAAATTGCCATAAACTTTCTGCCAAGCTAGTACACTTCAATAACTGCGGGACGCACGAGATCTAACATGCAGATTCATGTCTTTTTTCTTAAGGTAATGTATTTCTTTCGTTGTCGCCTATATTACAGTGAACAATCTTTTTTTTTTCTTCACTCAAATAGCAAATTTCCTTGGTTTCGCTGATAAGTCCTAACGGGTGTAATTTGGACGATTTTCGAAGCAACTGTCACTATAGTGAACGCATATCGACACCTCGCTTTAGGGCCGACTGCAACGTCTGCAGTTGGGTGTGCCATTTCCTTAACCCGCTTGAAGACTAATTGCCACCTTTTTTCTGTTATTTGTACAGCTCACCGGAAAAGGAGACGGAAAAGGTATTTGCGAATATACAATTTTCTCAAGAAAAAAGAAAAAAAAAGAGTAGTGTGAGACGAACTCTCTCTTCGAAGAGCTTTCAAGAGCATTCCAAAGTGGTGCTGAGTCAGTGTTGCTCGCTTGCAAAGGCCAATGTCTTGCACAGAGGAGCACGTTGATTCCCTCTTGCCTTTTTTCCAGCTGCAGCACTGCAGCTGCTTTGTCGAGGACATGTAACAAACAAGGCGTAGCAAACGAAGCTCCTTGCAGACTAGCCGAAAATCCAATCGCACCCGCTATTGAGATGGTACATGAAAGGATAATGCAGGTTTTGTTTTTTTATATTGCGGCACAAACAGCGAAAGAGAAATGGATGTCCGGCTTGTTTCGCCTTCAATGCTTTTTCTGTTGTATTTTCTTGAAAGCGTTGCGTCAGTACGCAATGCGCATACCGGAGACGAGTCATATAAAATGATCCCCACCTGACAGTAAAGTCCAAAGTTCATGGTTTTTGGGTCATGAATTCCTGCGATACCAATATAAATATAATCGTAATAATATCAAATCTGTTGCAATAAAACGCTGAAAGATTGAAAGAGCCAGAACAAAGGAGGAAGTGTACCGTCACATCTGAGGTGCTTGTTTAAAATTAAAAATGTATACCTCGGTGTTTTTATTTCTCCTTCTTTCACACTCATGGAGCGCTTATATTATCACAGAGGTCTTTCAATCTGCAGAGTGAATCTCAGAGAAGAGAGTGAAATTGGATAAATTTATTTTAAGAGTGCCAGTATCCCAGTTGAAGAATAGCACGTATTTCGTTATGTATTCCGACCTGTAACACATTGCTGACTTTCGCATAGCAAAGCTTCCGTGGAACATGACAAGTTTCCCATTTCAAGCTCAGAATTTTGTCAAAAAGTGCCACGGTCTTTCGCAGAGCGCTACAAGATCCACATTTGAAAAAGTGGTTTTAAACGCTGAAACCACAACTACATAAGTAAAATGCAAATCAGTATTATGAACACTTTAATTGATAAAGATCTGTGACAGTTATCTGCATTCACTAATATTATCCTCCACACTGTGATTGTTTCACAACTGCTGTGTTATTCATTTTTGTGGCTTAAATAAACTTTCGTGTGTTTCAAAGAGCATGGTGATGGAGACAAGCCGTAAAATAGTACCATATTTAAATAAATAAAGTAATAGGCAATAATATAAATATTTAATGAATTCATAAATTAGTCAGTCAGTTTGTCGGTTAGTCGGTAAGCCAACGATGCTGCCGATTTAACTTGAGATTGTGGCAGATAGTTATACACAAATACAGACCACAATGAAATAATATATAAAAGGCCGAATACTCACTCAGTTATTACGTAAAGATCGGTAGTTGCAACACGCAAGCTGTAAATAAGTATACAAATTAAAACAATTGCAATTACAGTATTCACGACACAAAAAAGTAAAGTATTCACAAACCCGTGGAGTAAATGTGGCACTCATTCGACTTTTGTTACCGCCAACTGATCGCTGGTAGCAAACGTGACGTTATTAAGTTATTGACCACACTTGGCAGGTACTTGCAATTTGTAAAACGAAACAACGTTAAGAAAATTCTATCTGCAGAGTAAATTGCTAATTTAGAATCAGTTTGCATCTTGGAATTTTCGCTGCAACGTTTTTATTTTATTTTAGGTTAGGTATCACTTACGAAAAGCACAAACTGATGTTCTCTTAGCGCGGGGTTCCAGCCAACAACTTGGACGAGGACAGGAGTGAGACGACAAAGCCCTAGAGTAGCAACTGAAAGTGTATTGACACTTGCCTTGCATTTTTATAGCATTCGACAGCAAATGCAATGCTCACTAATTCTCTTATTGGTTGTTTGTGCTCATCAACCATTTTTCTTTCTCTATTAGGATGGAAGGTTTGCTGATGCATGATTGTACACTTTCGTCGACGGCCATAGTTCTTGCTAAAACCTTTATGTCGAGCAGTTTGAATGCACACTTACACAAGGCAATTGTGAAAGACGACATATCGAGCAGCGGTTCTTGCTAATATCACCGCATGTGCTTTTGTCCCAACATTAAGACATCAGCCCATTTTTGGAATGTCGTAAATGACCCCGGTTCGGCACACGTGGTATTTTTCTTTGTGATCTATGCTGCAGTCCTTCTTGCACGAATATGGTTCACTTGCCCGCACATCCAATAAGCTTTGTTCGGTGCATAACATTCCCCGGTCCCACATGTGTTAATTGTTGTTCATATTTATTTCGTGCTGTTTTTATCTATGTATAGGTAGCAATTGGCTCGCATTTGGTCTTCTTTAGGTCAGCGTGATATCTTTCAGTTGGTAAACAGTTCGTGCGAGCATAATTTTCACCCGGGTGTTATTGAAGAAAAAAAAACATGACCGCACTTAAAAACAAATTTCCAGTAAGAAAAAGATCTTACAAAATATTATTCATTTACACAGTTTGTATGATCTACTCGACTCTTGGCTGGTTGCCCTGAATGGGCACTTGCCAAAATTTCAAAGAGCATCACTATCATCATCAAGACAAAGGTCACGCAATCACTCACGACTGAAGTCCTGCATAACTTTGTTTAAATGAATGAACTTTTCCCCCTCAGCTCACATACCTTAGCCTAATGAAAAATATCAATTTTTTGGCTAATGAAAAAGCGACTCTTACTTTGAATTATTGTCTTCTTATTTTCATCGCTAATTGTTCTACATGACTACAAGCGTTGCTTAGCGCCCATAAATAATTCAGATCATCAAAATATCTTTCCGATTTCTGCCCATGGAAATTCGGCCAACGTGTTTCTTCTCGTAATGCCTTCATTTTCGAATAATTTCGTCGACTAATAATTACGATATTAATGTCTCCAGTACATGCTCAGTGAAGGTTAAATGAACGGTCGACTGCGCTTCCTGTGCCGTTCTGTCATACTGCTTCAGCATTCAAGTCAGTTTTTTTTTTTTCCTTTCACGAATGATCCGCCTTCCGCACGAGATAGGTTACCGTTGCGTTGACCACATCAACAACAGAAAAAATGTTCTTCTGAAAGTAAGCTTATAAACTTCGTCGCTTTCATTTGACTTTTTGCACGGAAAACATCTTATAGAAGAATCTTTTGCGTGTATAACAGATAGAGAGCGAAAGCGCTTTATTGAATGAATGATCAAAAAGCATGTATTTGTCTACTTGTCGTTCTGCAGGGAGAGGCGCATGAACAGAAATTGAAAATTTCAGTGTCATTATATGACCAGCCATTATGTGTAGCGTTACTTTCAACACGGGCCTATCTATCTATCTATCTATCTATCTATCTATCTATCTATCTATCTATCTATCTATCTATCTATCTATCTATCTATCTATCTATCTATCTATCTATCTATCTATCTATCTGTCTGTCTGTCTGTCTGTCTGTCTGTCTGTCTGTCTGTCTGTCTGTCTGTCTGTCTGTCTGTCTGTCTGTCTGTCTGTCTGTCTGTCTGTCTGTCTGTCTGTCTGTCTGTCTATCTATCTATCTATCTATCTATCTATCTATCTATCTATCTATCTATCTATCTATCTATCTATCTATCTATCTATCTATATATCTATCTATCTATCTATCTATCTATCTATCTATCTATCTATCTATCTATCTATCTATCTATCTATCTATCTATCTATCTATCTATCTATCTATCTATCTATCTATCTATCTATCTATCTATCTATCTATCTATCTATCTATGCCGTTATGTCATGGTGCTCTCGTGATCATACCCTTAACTTGGTGTAAACTAAAATTAGAGTAGAAAAGATGCTTTTACGAATATGACTAGCTGGTCATGGATGTCACAATCCCGCCGCGTACGTCACCGAACCCTTTCCGCTAGACGTGTGGCGCATACGCGCGGGCGGGTATGTGCCTCATGTGATTGACATTTTATATCTACCCAGGAACAGATCTGAACCGACATGCGTAAACGTGAGCGTTAAAGAAAGTGGCCAAGTACCTGCGTGCTACCCTGCAAAGGACTTCGAAAGACGATAGTCTTCTGCCTGGAGAGAGAGAATAAAAAGTTTATTTTACGTTCTGCGCTAGAAGGTCGGTGAGAGCTGCCTGAGATATGGCGTTATCTAGAAATAATGTAAAAAAAAGTAAGCTTTTTTTTAGGGCGGAGAGCTGCTGGCAGGTGGCAGCACCATGTCGTTTTAGCGAAGCGCAGGAAACACCCGCTTTTTCGTTCATAGCGTCGCATTGTCAGCACAGCATTATAAATCCTGCGGCTTTTAGAATTGCATACATATGCATTTTCTGAATAATAAAACACACTATTTAACACTTACGTGCTGATGCAGTGCCTCAAATATCCTTAATATATTCTTTTTGATTGACCATGTTCACAAGTATGAACGCAGATACCACATCAAGACGTGTAGGCTTTGAGAATGGGCTCCAATGTTCGCCTGTTGGCTGAATCGTTGGACAGACAGGTACACCCAAATCTCTGCATTGAAGTGTTCTCTATAAAAACTGGCATCGGCTGCATTTACCAGACGAATGCAAAAAAAATTAGGGACTCTTAAGCTCCGCCTTTAAGAGTTGAACGAGATAGCGAAATTCGGCCCCAAGTGGGCCCTTCAACCGCTAAGTGCATACTTAATAATATGTTTTGTTACATATACACACGAACACGCACGCACACCCACACGTACACAGTAAATTGTAACAGCGCGCGCGTGGCAATGGTGCATACAGGTTTTTGATCTAAAGGAAGAGTCGCATGGCCGCCGAGATACACGCCACGCGCTCGCCATCTCAGAGGCCATAAAGAGTCTCACAATGCCTCACAGAGGGCAGCAGGTTATCTAGCACTTGCTGTTTGCTTGATCAACGCCTTTGGAAAGGCATGATATGTTTTCCATTAGATGGACATAGTTGCCTGTTTTTAGAGCTGTTTGAAAGTTCCTGTGTTTTTTTAGCGGTGATGGCTTCACTATTCCGGCCTTTTTTGACAGTTTGAGGCCTCCCAATTGTGCCTACAGATCGCCGAATGGGCTCGTTTTTGTCGTGACACATGTCGAACAAAATGCGCTAAAGGGGCCCTGAAACGCTTTTCCAAGTAACCATGGAATGAATTCACTAGAAGAGCTTGCTGCCTCACGAATTTAACGCCGCAAAAATTTAAGAATCTGTCCAGTGCGAGTGGAGTTACAAAGGTTTGTCGCATGCGTCCCGACTAAAGCGCTGGAAGCTAAACAGGGCGGGGGTGGCAGGGGCGTACAAACCACGTCACCCGCGCCACGTGACCTTGAGCACTCCTTTCTTTTCTTTTCTTTGAATGCGCGGCCTTTTCAGCGTGATCGCGCTCACTTGTGGACAAGTAGGAGCCTCCCGCGACGATCTCTGTAATGAAATTTTTCGCTCATGGCCGATTTTTCTCTCACAACCGACGGGGCCGACGCCAACGGCTGCATTTCTGCGACACGAGCTCTCTAACGCTATCGCGTTAATAAAGCCCGAAACATATGTAGCATTTTTGCCAGCGTTATCACGGCGTCGCTTCCCTCAGCGTCATCGCGTTAACGCCGCCAAAGATGGCGCAAAATCATATGAGGAGCTCCAAGGCCAGCGTCAGTTCAGCGTCGCACAGTGTGACCCCATGGATTTATTGCAGCGGCGTAAAGTTTTTGGTAATAAAACAGTAGCAAAAACTCTAACTTGAACTACTGGCTTAATATTTGTAGCGTTATTTGTTATAAAAATATTCAGGGAACTGAAATAGAAATATACTGCTACCGAAAGGTTACAGCGTCCAGATCAGCAACAACATCGCTGTGATTATCAAGGTCATGAAAACCTGATTGCAGCGATCCCTTTTTACAACGGTGCTAAATGCGCGCATTACCGGACTGTACTTCGCGTAGAAGTATATCTGCAAAAGTTCCACCCGCATAGCTTTCTCTTCGTTGCCAAGAAAAGTTGTACACGGGTATGCCACCACACATCTACAGGTTCAGGATTAGGTCAGCTGCAGCTTTTTAGAAAAAGTGGATCTCGCAAGTACACGTTAACAATCGAATGCGCGGGTGCCGAAGATTTAGCGATCGTGAAAAAAAAAAAAGAGGACCCAGCGTAAAAATCAAGGATTACGGAGGAACTTCAACAAGCAAAAGGGAAGGCAGACTAGGGACCGAACGTAAAGCGGCAGCAGCCCGCATGATCGTAAACGTACTACCCCAGCCGAGCAAGGGAGGCACGCGCGAGCTGTAAAGAGCCAGTGGTTCAGTCTCGCTGCACGAAGTCAGCTCGAGTCCGGATCACCAACTGTGGGTGCTGTTCGGTGTACACCCGATTTGCTTAAAGTATTCGAGACCCACCGACGGCACCTGTTCATGTTTTCGTCTAAGGGCATTCTGTAGACTAGCCAGTAGATTGCTCGATAGCTAAAGTGCTCGTTTATTTACGAGCGGTCACACAAAGCGCATGTGCATGTTTTATAGACTTTTATTACTAAACAATTAAAATGGCCGACGCTCCAGCTTTATATGCAAAATCTGCGTTGAGGAAAGTGCAACTGTATTTCGAAAATCAGAAGCTGAGCCAAAGAAGTTACTCACATCAGAAAATGTTTTGTTAGCCAAACAAGGACAAGAAGGAGCTGTCTCGCTGGTGAATACTTTGATCCAGTGTGGATACAACGCGGCTTTACTAAAAAAACAAAGAGAAAGATAACTATCCTAAAATTGGTCAATTCTCATCAACTGCATAGCATACCTCTATAAATTTTCTAGAAGCTTCAGATCATAGACACTTCGTTACGAAACAGGGCATTACCTAACGCATGCCTTTCTGATGTGGTAGCGTTGTGGCGGTGTGTGGATAATTGGATGCCGACACAGGTAGAAACTTTGGTTTACTATCCTACAAAATAGTATGCTCTGTGTATGCTCTCTGTTTTTTTTCATAATAACGTGACTTAAGCACAATGATGTTTCCCCGACTGCTACAAAGCTGGCCGGAAAACTTAAAAAGTATATAGAGCCCAGATGTTTGAAAATGTGACATTATTATTCTTGAGCTCATGAGTACGCAAATGACTTTAGATTCTAAATCGACAGCTGAACCGCCGGTAGCGAGTTGGAATTTCGTCCCCAGCGCCACATTTAAATGGAGGCAAGACACCTGAGGCCTATTCACTTTGCATTAGGCAAACTTTACAGAGGTCAACATCATCAGAGCTTTTTTAGCCCGTCATTACGGCGTCTCTCACAATCATCATAGGGGTTTTGAGACTTAAAAACCCAAAACACAGAATTCGGATATGCGAAATGTACGAAACGCCGCTCGCATATACGAAGTCCCACACACTGCTTGAGCAGTGGCACCGTTAAGCAAATCGTTCCTAATTCACTCCGCACTAAAAGACTGTCTTCATCATCAATGGGTATGCACCGAATAAATTAGGTGAATTCCACTACTCACGTCTAGTCCACAAAACTAAAGAAGGCAAAAGTTATCCCAACAAGAAGTGAATCCCAGGTCACTGCGGATTACAATTAAATGAATTGGCAGATGCTTTGGCAAGAGCATCACTCGATGGACCAGTAATTTCAGTACTTCCCGAGTTAGAATACTTATCAGGGGTTAGATATAGGAAATTCGCTATTTTTACAGATAGTTTAGAAAATATCACACAATGGACAGATTATCAGCATCTCAAATTTCCATGGAAAGCCCAGTGGAGTCCGTCAAAAAAACTTGAAATTATAATTTCTAGATTCCGGTGCCGTGTCCCCCCATTAAATTTTTATTTACACAGAGCTGGTCTGACACTTTCCCCCCTTTGTCCGTTCTGCGAAAAATCAGAAACTATTGAACATTATTTTGGCTCATGTCGTAACTATGCATTAATTAGGAAACGACTTTTAGATATTCCATTTGCGAAGCTAGGTTTAAATTTAACCGCAGAAAATGTTCTAAGTTTTGGTGCCTCTGTTTTGGGAAATTGCCACAGAGATGCATTCGATGCGGTGTGTAATTTTATTCAAGACTCTAAACGTTTTTCCACATAAAGCCCTCGTTAACAAATACTAAAAAACACGGGTCGGAAAGTAATTTTCTATTCTGGATAAATCCGTGACATACCAAATTATTCGGGTTTGGCAAAAGCAGCTGTCTGGTCGGCTCCCAAAATCAAGTTGTAGCTATTAGTGTCTACTTTGTTATTGATTTTTCTCTCACTATCTAAATATTTAGTTTATTTCTTTTTTTTCCAACATACTGTCTTAACTATACAACTCCCCCCCCCCTTTTTTTCCTTTTTAAGCAATAATGGAGTTATCGTTCATATGAGACTATTTCTTCTCTTGGCCAATCCCCCAGAGTGGGTACGAGCCATGGATTAAAGGATACAAACAAACAAACAAACAAAGAAGTGAATGCGACGCGTTGAGCCGAAGACCCCGAGTACGTACAACGAGAGAAAAGTTAGGAACGAGAAAAGTGACAAGACTCCGAAGTGATGGAAGGCCTACGCCAACCTCGGTGTGCCCTTGTTGTGTGTGTGACTATCTGTGGTCTTACTCGAACCTCTATGCGCTGAGAATCAACGCAGAAAACCTTAGAGCCACCTATGTAGCTGCAGCCTATACAAACGGCCTAGAAGAAGCCAAGAAACAATCTGCACCACGCAGCTAAGGCTTAGAAAGAACCTACAGAACCGTTTTAGGGGCGAAGCCCCTTATGGCGTGGCTTGGGCGTCCCTCGTATGCAACATCCAGTGGCACATACCCGAAATAGGTTTAACACTTGACCTCCAAGGTGGTGCCAGTGAGAGATTTCTTCTGTGCGTTGTTTAACAATAAAAAATAGTGCTCAATGTACATGCCAATGGCTGCTGATGGGGAATGAGAGACATGAGCATTCGGCTTTTAGTCAACGCGCACGCTGCGATCCCCATTAGCAGCCATTGGCATGTACATTGAGCACTATCGGACAAGAAAGGGATGCTACATTATACTCGCTAGGTGTAACCTCCTTAGCTTTAGAAAGGTTTAGCGAGCGTCGAGCCGCAGTGCCATGAATACAATGAACTTGTATATACCATGAATGAACTCAAGGTGGTTAAAAATGAGAAGTAGATACGAAGCGCAAGCCGTAAGAAAGTAAAAGCCGAATTCTCCTGTCTCTCATTTCTCATTAGCAGCCATTGGCATGTAAATTGAGCCCTATCTGACAGCGAAAGGTTGCTACGTTATACTCGCTGGGCGTAACCTCCTTGGTTTTCGAAAGGTTTAGCGAGCGTTTGGTCGCAGTGCCATGAATACAGTGAACTAGAATATACCATGAACTCGAGGTGGTTAAAGGTGGGAAGTGGACCCAAAGCGCAGGCCATAAGAAAGTGTGCGTGTGCCACCTCTCGTTTAGTCCTTGGAATGTCCGCTGGATGGCGGTGCTTCTATATGGGGAATATATGATAAAAAGATGCGAGATGGTGGGACTTGGAGTGTTGAATAGATGAACGAACGGACACACAAACAGATGCATGGATGGACGCATGAACGGACGCAGGGGCGGATGCATGAAAGAACGCAGGGACGGGCGCACAAACAGACGCATGGACGGTCACACAGACGGACGCATGGACGGACGAATGCTTTGCCCCACTCTCCATCATTCACTCCGTGGATATGCTGCCATTTTTTTTGGAATCGTCCAGTTTAGCTGTTTCAAGGCTTGCATGGCTTTGCGCTAGCTTCGCCTACTTTCGCTTCTTTTTTTTTGTGTGCTTCTGTTTGGGTTTTTCGATACGTCAAGCTGATTTGAGTTCTTTGACTTTGAGCCTACAAAACATGCAATTCTTCAATAAAAAGTACACTCATACACATAGCGCGTTTCTAATTGTTCGCCCTCCAAAGGACCGACTCAGACCGATGCTGTCTTGGTGTAGTAACAAGGCAACACCCGGGTTGTTAAAAATGACATGAGCGATGGTCATGCGTAGGAAACAGCGTTTGAGTGGTCATTTTGAGCGCCAGACCATAGCGCTCTGAGCGAAGCATTGCAAGCATTTCCGCGTTGAGTTTGGCGGACGATTTTACCTAAATGGTTTTCTTGAAAGTAGTTGGACACGTGGTTCCTATTAAAAGTGCCCTTTGGAAATAAACAGCGTTTCATGGGGCCTTTCACCACCGGGTGTGTCTCGCAATGAAGCTGCGCATTCTAAGCTTTGAGATCAACATAGGATGTAATAGAGACTTTTAGTTTAATGTACGCTAGGCGTCTGCAACGTGCTGCGAGCTGCGTTCGTTACGTCTGAGGCTGCCTTCTAAAATATTAATTTACTGTGCACCGCATTCAATACGTGTACAATATATAGCAATTGATAAGGACACACTTTATGGAGCCGGAAGATAAACAACAAATGAAGATGAATTGGGCGCACTATAGCACCCCTGAGCTGCAATGCTTCGATGACTACATCGACGCAGCCATTGCTGTGTCGAGTGGGAAAGGCTGGCGCAGTCTGCTATTCAGCACTTCTGTCACACTGCAGCACTGTTGGGATTTCGCTGACCCAACCCGCCGGTGACCAGAGATCATTTGTTCTCTAGATGAAAAAAAAAGCGGTCGCAATTTCTGGCCGTGTTCGAGCACGTAATCAATTTATTTGTCTTCTCTGGTAAAGTAAATATTGGGAAATCTGCAAATCCGCAGTTTTCCAACCTTTTCAGACATCACGTACCAATATTTTTTCTCTCCTCCCATACAGATTACGGAAACGAAAGGCTTGGGTACTCTCAGCCAACACCATTACTCAGAAAAAATTACTTCATCTATGTTTGTGGAATTGTCATGGAAACGCCTATATAAGTCTATAGATAAGAAACTGCGAAATTGAACAAAACGTTTTTGCTTTGGCATTATGGTAATATGTATTCTATGCGTGTGTATGTACTAAAATAATGTGAAATTCGTAGTTATCAACCATGCATCTGTTTAGGAGTTGCGAAACGTATTATTGACGCTGCTGCTAAGTGGGTAGCCAGAGCTCATTAAATCTGCGTGAAAGCAGCTTTTTTTCTCGGGACTCCTACTTTTTGCTGTAACATATTGTCATGTTTATGGGGGAAATAAAAGCTTGATTGATTGATGATTGATTTGTTTGTATTTACTTTTACGTCCCGGGCTATCGTTAGTCATTACTGAGCATTAAGCGTACACCGATCAGATAACAGACTCAATGCTATATACTCGGAGATTATTGAGCGAAGCTTTTATAACGCACATTTCGATGGCGCCGTCATGCTCGAAAATCACGGTTAAACAAATACTTTCCCATAAATGCGCAGCCTGTTTCACGCTTAGAGGAAATCTCGGAGCGCGTGGCATCGTGATGCGGCCAGCGCTGCTGTCGCGTGCCGGCAGCAGCTCGCGCATGCGCAGATGGTTGAGGAGCAGGGTTTTGAACCGCATCGTCTGCAACGGTAATTCGCAGTGGTCTCAATATTGTGCAGCCTGCTGACTTCATCTTTCCTGTGGTAACTAGGCCCCATATTCATTGCTAAACGTTGTGCGAAGCCAACATCTCAGCCTTTATAGGCGATAATGGTGTGCTAGAAACAGTATTGGACAGCATACGTTTGCGATTTCAAAACGCCATGGTACTGAGTGCGTTCACGTATATTATTTGTGTGTGCAACGCAGTACGCTGCGACGGCGAAGACCATGTTGAATACGCAGATGCGTGGAATATATTTCACGCTAAAGAAAAAACGAAGCACTTTGCAGTGACTGCAGTGCAGATTTGCGATTTCAACAAACAAAAAAAAGAAAGAAGATGGAGAACTGAAGGGATGTTCTAGGTTAAGACAACGACCTGAACGTCCTTCTTCACGATGGCATTTCATTACATGAGGCAGCTCTCACTCACCGGCGCCGAAATGCACGCGTGAAGCTTCCAACTTCAATTGGTACCTCGTCGTGTCCCGAGTGGCAGCAATGACGGCGCCGATTTCAGACGGCAGTGAGGCGCACAGTGACACGATTAGCGAGATCAGCCTAGTTCCCAAAGAAACGACGAAATCCGCCAACTGCCCGACAATGCGGCCGGCGCGCGCCGCCGTAGTCGCTGGCGTGTTTCACGCGCTCAACGCTACCCCCGTCAAGCATATCTGCGCACGCGCGAGCTTCTGCCGTCGCGCCATTGCCGCGCTGGTCGCATCACGATGCCGTACGCTACGAGATTTCGCCTAAGTATAAAACAGACTGTACTACATAAATGTTGCCCTCAAATGCGCACCTCTCACGTGCATAATTTTTGAGCACCGTTTCTTAATAACGGGGGCTCTCTTCATCGCGGGCTTGGCGGTAAACAGATGCTCCTGATACGGCAATCTGATCTTTTATTTGAGGGCCTCATCGTTTTACACTGCAGCATCGCAATCTTACTTCGATGTGAACGCATGATTGTCGCTGTTGCTTCCAGCAACTGAAGGGTCGCATATTGCTCAGAACGTGGGATAACGTCCCACTCCCCATATGGAGGAAGGAAATGGTTACGAGGAAGCGCTACCGAGACATTGTAAATTAGCTGGGAGATATCATCTTTAAAACATAATTAAAGAAAAGCTCAACCACCGTTAATTTTCAAGCATCATCATTTTACTACAAAATTAACGAAATTAGTTCCCTAAAGCAATAAGCGCGTCAGATTATTAATATGTCAAGAACATCACAATGCTAATGTAAAAGTTGTCATTGTTAAATTATAACATTTATTGAGGAATAATTAATGACCATGGTGACAACCAGATAAGCGTAGAGGACAGAGGGCACGTGAAATGTGATAGCGTGCCATGACAATGTACAACAAAAATCATTAACCATAACGTATCACTAACTGCTGCTTTGAACTTCCGTGTAGTGAGCAGTTATGTGTTTCACTAACGGATATTACATCATAAGGATTAGTTGTGAACTCTGATACGCTAACGGATATCAACCGAAATCACCATATAGAATAACTTTAGCTGATCACTTCGTCTCATATTACTCTGCTCCTTTTTGGCTGTTTTGTCCTTGCTCCGACAGATGTTACGCACACCACTTAATTATGCAACGGAAGAGAGAAGGTGTTATTTTTTGTTTTCTATGAAATCTGATGGTACAACGCCAACTATCGGAGCTGATTGAGCAAAAGATTTTTGTTCATACATCTATCTTCGTGGTGTTAACAAGAATATGTACTGCGGTGTTGTTTTTTCGCGTCTTTGTAAAGCATATGAGTCATTTGCACTTAACGAGCTACAGTCGGCGGTAAAAGCTTATAGACCACTAAGACAAAGGAAGTGTTCCATTTACCAAAAATTTGTGACTGCACAGAGCAGCCGCACAACTGTGCGAAAGTGTTTTAAAACAGGCCTTACGAATCAGCTGAAATGTTCAGCTTTGTCTTGTGTCCTCCGGCCTTCTTTTTTTTCTATCAACCGCCTGCAAAAACGCGAGCGAGAGAATTGGACTATACGATCGAGCTACGCCACTGAAAGGCGACTGGGGCCACAAACCATCGCAGTAGCTGGAATTTTGTTACAGGCGACAGGAAGCTACCACCGCACGCCAGTCCAGTGGAATGTCATCTCGCAGAGTGTACTGCGCTTGATGGTGCGTCCTGCAATCTGACAACATGGCCGAGGATCAAGATCCGCAGACGGATATAGAAATCGCTTTCCAGCAGCGAGCAACGGCTCAAAAACATTACCTCACCGACGCTGTATATGCTCCACTCTGCACCCGATGTGCTCCGTGTGATACATCATGACGCAGGTGAGATTGCCATGTCGTAGTGCTCGAGCATCCGTGCTATTCACGCATGAGCACCTAGCTCACCTCCTACGGCACGATTTTGTTTGACCGGGCAGAGAGGAGTCTAGGTTAAATATAGCCCCATCCAGAGACGAGACGGTTCGCTCCAACTTGTTTCCTTATACTGGATGTCTATAGTGTGTTTTTATGCTGTTTTCATTCTCACGTGCCCAGCGGGACAAGCTCATGACAACTCTCGTTCCAATAGGATGCCCCCTACCTGAGTGGTTTGCTTGTCTCGCGAGTTCTGCTTGTTCGAACACGAAGGCAGCTATAGTTTGAACATCGTATCGGCATTATCGTTATGCCGTCTGGCGCGTGCTCTTCGTTGGGTTCTCCCAAGGCGTCTCCTTCCATCGACTTTTTTTAACTCTCATACACATCTCTTGGTGCTTTATCTCTGAGGCCCGCCACGTTGGTCTAGTGATTAATGTGCCCGACTGCTGACCCGAAGGTCACGGGATCGAATTCCGGCCACATTTCCGATGGAGAAGGAAATGTTTCAGCCTGTGTAGTTAAATCGAAGTGCACGTTAACAAACCTAAGGTGATCTGAATTTGCGAAACCCTCCAGTACGGAGCCCCTCATATACCCTAGGATAGTTTTGGAACTTTAAACCACTATTATTATTATTAGAGAGCGAGACAGGTTTATTTACAGAAAGTCAGAGAGGTCACACTGAGTGATAGCTTGCTCTAGCCTGCTACTCTACACTGGGAGAGGAGAAAGGGGAGAAGAAAGTGTAATGAATCACAATGGTGAGATAAAGAGGTGAGTATATAGAATTCTCTCTAGCTGAGAAAACTTTTATAGCCGCGCATAGAGGCCAGTAGCTTCCAGAAAGGTTACAACTGCTCTTATGACCATAGTTGCACTGCTGGTGTACTGTTATTATTAGTATATATGAAAACACTATACAGAGGAAGTAGAGGAGAAAAGCAGGTGACGGGGGAAAAACTGAGGGAAGAGCACCCAATTCCTTTTTAGAACATGTCAAACAGAAAATTCAAGGCAAGAAGAAGGTAAATAAACGAGGCGAACAACGCAGGATACAGAAGTCGGATGAGACGAGAATTTCTGTTTGGACATATAACACCCTTCTTACGACGTGGTATGAGAATGTAACAAGAATCTGCCAATAATTAACGCTCATCTAATAACCGACAGAGGACCAGTGGGACGCACAGCACAAGCTGAACAACGAGGACCGGGTATACAGCTGAGGTGGACAGACGTGGCTGCCTAATTCCAGGCGTGGACAGCCTAGTCAAAAGTATAAGTTTTAATTCTCTCTCTCCCATTTCTTCATGTCTGCTGTGGTGATATGTGCGTTATTGTTTACCCGACAACTAGTGTATAGTTTCGGAGAAATATGTTTTATGCGGCTAACTCAGTACGGAGGGTTGAACTTAAAGTAGCCTGGAGATTTTCGGCAGGATGCCTAGCATTTTACTCCAGATCGGAATAATGACAAATAGTGCCACAATGTGCACTACGCCCGTCACAGACAGGTGACCCGGTGCAATGTGTCACAAGCCACCCTCAGCTCCAATACAACGCCAAAGTCACAAAACCATTCATTCAGACGCGCTATGCCGATACGATATATACTAATTTTCACAAACCCCAGTAAAACTTACTTGAATAATTCTTTTAACAGTACTAGCTGTGGTATGTTTCTGACGCGAAGATTCAGCTTGAAGACGCACACACGTCATAACGGTTAAAAACTTCACTTCTCGTAGTTTACCCTTTGCCAGGTAAGCCTGTCACGTATTTCGAGCAATAGTGCACTGCAACTGCTTCCTGCATGCCTTTACGCACCATGGAAGAAAACCATTATGCACCTGTTGCAGGCCTGCTTTCAGCACGAACTCAGGCTCACCCAGACGGTTATGCAAAAGATGTCGTTGCAAGAAAGCAGCCGTGCCAAAATTAAAGGAAACCGTTTCTATCCGTGAAGGTGGTGGTGCAGAAAGGAACTGAACCTGAACACGCAAAGCAGAGGCCAGCCATGCAGTGAAACTTGCCTTTTTGAGTGTTCTCTTGGTATTGGAGTTTTAGATGCGCTTTCGCAAGGACAAGAATGTTCCGTGTCGGAGCTGTCTCGTGCCGCCATTACAAAGTGCCCAGAAATAGCAACTCACCATGCTCGCAGAAAGCCGCTTATCAGTCTCTTTGCAAAAAGATGAGCGTACATGGTAAAGCTTCTCAAGCAACACCGCACAATGTTTGAGTAAACATTTAAGTGTCTAAGCAGCAGCATCAAAAAAAAAACGACAGAAAAAGAGTTTCGTCTTTTTTTTTTCTGGCGTTGCCTATAGCTGTCTAAATTTTTTGTTGAAATTATGTACCGTCTTGCCCACCAACAAATTCTTCTACCACACGATGTTCCTATTTTTATATCCGAATACTTTTCCATGGTCAGTTGCCTCTATAGCAAGAGTTGAAATATATGGCGAGCATGCATGTAACTTTAATCAAATGAACAAAAACTTATTCCAACGCTCGTGTGTGATGGCTGCTAGCGGTCTTAGGAGGAGTTAAATTGCCCATGCACAGTGTAAAAGCGCAAATTTTAGATTCAAAAGCTTGGTTATGAAACAGGAACACGGCATCTTTTGTCTCTTTTTATTATTCATTCATGCCTTATTCGTGCTTCTGGAGATGAGTGCAATAATTAGGTATGCCTCGGTCACCCTGAATCGTTCTCTTTCACGACCAATTTCTCCTGTTCATAAATCAAAGCTTGGCACGAGAGCAATTTACTTGAACGACCCTTTACCGTATGAGTGCTGCCACGGTCATTTATGCGACTGCAGTAATTATCATATATATGCAAGTCCGTTGTATGTCGAGGAAGACCATAACAGAAGTATAACTGTGGAGATCTTACCACTATTACTGCTATAGTATTTATTAGTGGCTGTGCGAAGTCGCACATTTGGACAAGCTGACGCCGCTTTCAGTTCAAGAGTATTCTTATGGGGCTTTGATGAGACACACCCTCAATTTTACGGCTCAAGGTGCATCGCACTTTAGGCTTACAACATGGGGGTCACTACTCACTAGTATTGCTAAAGACGTCTTTCTTCTCCTTTTCATATTTCGAAGATGCGTACATGCTTGTAAAGACCGTAAACAGGGGCAAAGTGAAAATGCATCTTTATCACGCATGCATGAATGCTTCAAAAGAAGTATAAATGAGACTCTCATGTCTGCAGCACCGAATGAAACCTGTAAACACCTCACTTTGAAAATTAGGTATTTGTATATTATTACGACACCAAGAATTTTCGCAACATTCGATGTTTTAGCACGCTTATCACAGACAACGTGCCCCCAAAACTGAAGCTGGACTCGCAAGCTTCTTTTTGTGCATGTCCATGTGCTATTCTGACATGAGCCAGTCTTTTTCGCAAATGCGTTTAGGAACAGCATTGGCTTAGAACCGAAATGGGGAGCTGGCTCTTCTGATAACAAGAGCTCTATCGATAATAGGAATCTCGGCCATTATATATTTCTGACACGTAATTTTTGGCGACACTCGCACTATTGCTTGGCATAAATGCTAACAAAAAGTGTTGTTGGAGAAGCGAAAGTCGTGTCCGCTCAATGAAAAGTCCAGTGTATACACGCAGAAAGTGCACATCACGGAAGTGATTCGGAGAAAATGGGGCCTGTTTTTATCCTTTTAAACATTTTGGTTCCTATAGGGAATCTGGCAGGGTATTCTCCTTGGATGTGGGGTTAAACGGTTAAAGTAAGATTATGACTATACGTTCTCTAATAAGTCGTTTCTAATCGCCTTCTCGAATGTTAAGTGCGGATGGTCGCTTAAACAGGTATTAAGCGAGCGCACTATAGCTAACATGGCAACAAAGTCAAGCAAATAATGAAAGCTGCAATGCAAATGCTTACGCTAGTAGCAAACTCTTCCAGCAAGTACTAAGCGAGAAAAGCGAAATAAAGCTTCCTAATTTCACTAAGACTGCCTTAGAAAAGTGTTAAATGTGAGTTCAGCCTGGCATACGTAGCCGTCAATTGTTTCGTTTAATGATGGTTTTAGTTATGAGTGCAATACGTAGACACGGACATGAAAAACAGGGCCAACCAACTCGCCCTATCAACCATTATGACAAGTTTCGCTTAAGCGTGTCATACATAAATTGGTAAGATTTCTGACCATTTGCTAAACAATCCCACGTCTTGCAGGAAATAAAAAAAAGTAGAAATTGTATGTTGGCGAATCATAAGCTCCAATACAGAAAAAAAAACAATACGAAAATGTCAACATTTGTAAACGACAATATTTCTAAAACGTAAATCGTCGTCGTTCGCATAGTTCCCTACACGAAAAAACAAAATCAAATGGTGCACATGAATTGGAAAAGGTCTGGCTTCTATCCAACGTTTCTAATTGCCTAAGCACATAATGTCGTCTAAACTTCCAGCGCACCACGTTGTAGCATATATACGTCGAGGATTTTTTCTGCGCTCTTATGAGGACCTAAGAAGCGTAGTTCTCTGCACGCGTCATAGCCGACAATGACACCAGCCCCGAGTAACCACGGTGTCGCATCAGCTTTCGTGGATGTAGGACGACACTCGTGCTTCTTGTGGCTCTTCTTGCGGCATCGTTGCCTGTGAGCAAAACGTTGGTGTTGTTCGTGAGCTAAAAATCGAGAAACGTGCAAATAAATATTATTCTGCTAGGGCAAGAATAAAGTCTATGCTTTCTGCATAGTAAGAAGGCGTTCTACGTCGGAACCAAGCCTGTCTTTGAAACGGTATTGTAAAAAAAAATTATGTAGTGAAATGTTTTGTATACGAAGGAGTCCCCTTAACGCCTGTAATATTGTGCGGCCGGATCACAATCGCACCAGGCGTCAAAACGTCTGAATTACAAAAAAAGTCGGTCGTTTGAGGCTACCCACCGATTACGAAGTATGCGAGGCTGCGCAAGTGCTCGTGGCATCTTACGGACGTGTACTGAATACTTCGCTAATTTCAATACAAAGAATTTCAGCAGAGTACGCACTTCACTGCTGTACTTGTAGTAGGCATTCTAGGATAGTTCGCAGCGGCCAATGTTAGGTGCACAAACATGCTTGCGGTTCAAGTTGTGGTGCACGGGGTCCGATCATGACGGCTCGCGTTCTGCTCCTGATGCCGATCGAAGCTCAAGTGGCTTCCAGCTTTGGAAGTTCTCGTGGTTTACAGATGAAATGCAAGAGAAACTGAGTTTTTTTATAAACGAGTACGTCAAACATAACATGGAAAAAAGAAATGAAAGAAACTCTTGTTATTTTGATGACGCATCTACAACGAACTGAAAGAAAAGTTCCAACGACTAAATGACATATTTAAGCAAAATGGTTCCTATATACCACCCAGAAAAAACAAAAAAAAACAAAAAGTAAAACTTAATTTACCACAACGTGGCTATTGATGATGGTCACAAAAGTTTGCGGATGCTCGTTATTTGAACTTTGCAAACTTACAAGCGCTGAAACTATGCAAGTGATTTCAGACGAATGCTTCTGCCAGTTGATATTAGTCAAAATCGGAATCAGTTTTTGTTCGAATAATAAAGCATGCTTACGGAGTATTTGTACACAGGGCGGCATTCTCTGGTTGTCACTTCCGAGAATAAATAGTACAACGGATTGTCCACTGATTCAGTAAAACTCAGTTTGTGAAAGCCAATCACGGTGTATTTCACGAATTGCTCCAGCCATGTGCACTGGTGAAGACACTGCTAAGGGCCGGAATCGACTCTACCGAATGTGTTACATGTCTTTTGCGCAACGACTATCGCAACCATAGGTTTGCGTGTTGTCGATGCATCCGACATAAGCATACATATAGCGCAACTAACATAAAAATTGTGTCTTAGTTTTGTGGTCTTCGACACTTACATTATTGTTTCTTTCTGCCACCGCTTCTTTTCTCTTGCTGCTTGGTTGTTTACCTGGAGTTGGTCCAGGTAAACAACTCCAGGTAAACGTAGTTATGAGGTTAAAGTAGTATCAAGTTTTACTCTCACTTGTACATATGGATACTTGTATTCCCGTCAAACGATGGTTCTTCGTAAAAAACATTCCTAGCATGATGAGTTCTTTGTCTTTTTTTAAAAACTGCTTTATGTGGTACGTATAGGCATACAAAGTTTAACAGTTTACAATTACTACTACTATGCGAGTATTATTTGCGGCCAATAAAATAAATGCAATTTTTCTATCGAGATAGAGATTTCAAAGATTTGATTTTTAGCAGTGTGTGCTCATTTACTTAGTCGATTATTTTTGCGAAGTCTGAAGTGCCAAATAGGATGCTTTATAAAAAGTGCCGGAAGAAAAGACAATGTTACAATGCAAAAAGTAATGAAAATTCGCTGTACTTCTTTGTGGTCCTCCAAAAGAAAGAACGCAAAACATGAAATGTAAGCACCAATTTAGGCTTCTGAACAGACATCACCAATATTGAGAAATACATTAATGAGCAGTTGGAATTACCCTGGCCATATATATACCAGGCTCGGACTATTCAGCTTTGCTAGTTAACCATTTGTACGGAGAACTTTAGCAGTCACAGGTAGACTTTTTTGTGCAAGCGTCTGAAACTTGGTTATTTTCCCGTCATATACTCGATACTTCCTGGTACATCTCGTACTTGTCCACGTACAAAAAACGGAAGTACAGGCGCTTGCTTTTTCGTAATTCGGAACTGTGCACCTGCTTCGTTATCCCCAAACGTTGCCGTCTTTGAATATTGTATGCTCTGTATATGAAGCTCACTGAATCATGAAAAAAAAGCAAACACGTTTGCCTTATGGCGCAATTGGCATCAAGGCATCCTAGCCTTTTCTCAGTCAAGAAGGCAGTGAGTTCGGAGATCGAGAACACCTCGTTTCTCAACTAACGACCAGAGGGAGAAACTGCGTTCTGCGAGCTAATCCCTGATACAGTAAGTAGAACTAAACCAGGTCAAAGTAATGACAGGGTGGTAAAATAAAGTCAACCTCTACAAAAACTTCAACCTTTCGGCCTCTATTTGGAACACTTCTCGACTGCCTGGCCTTTTCACCATCATCCCCTCCATTTTGTTCGGTGGTAATCCCGTGCTACCTACACGTATCGACTGCGGGCAGCCAAGATTTCCGTTTCTCCTGGTACTTGGGCTCCAAGAGCAATAAACAAGTTGACTTTATTTGCAGGTTGAGGTAGTACCAGCATCTGCTTTGGCTGCACCAGCAGCATGTGCACGCACTTGCTTAGCAGTAGTCTCTTGTACGTGGGAGAACGTTGTTGCGACTGGCAAGAACGAAGAGATCCGCATTGGCATTACACAACTCGGGGCGAGAATGGTCGTGGTGCTGTGAGCGGCTCGCTACACTCAACCCTTATAAAGGAAAAAAACAATCTGCGTCGTTCAAAAGAACTTTTGTTTTTTTTTTGCTGTGTAACTGGCTTATGAGTTGTACACAAACAAGCGCATGTAGCACGAACAAAACAGACTTCGCAAATAATTGTTTCTCTTATTCCTTACTCCATTACTGTTTCACTCTGAGTAATGATTTTCTAACAATGCTCTGAACAACGGAGAAACAGCTCATTGCTAAGTTTTATTAGCACATGCTGAAGTTTAGGTCAATCGTACTTAAACTTTATGTGCTAGAACTCATTTAATTGCTTGAACCCTTGTGCATAGGACTCATGTGAGGGAAGGGGGGGGGGGCAGGCAAGTTCGGAACTACGCCCTTGAAGAATCGGTGAATGATGCAGGCAGGCTATGACTGTCAGTGCACCAGGAGTGCATTCCACAGACTTTGAATTCTCTTCGATTGGAGGAAGGCGAAGTGATTCTTTGTAGAACACATTCTTTGTAGAACATTCCACGGACTTTGAATTCTTTTCGATTGGAGGAAGACGAAGTGATTCTTTGTAGAACACATCTCGCTCGTCTCAGTGCTTTTCTGGACTTTTCCTGCAGATATGGGGTGTATTGTCCCGTACGTTGCGGTAATGGATGTACAACCTCACGAGGTGACGTCCGACTCCGTTTCGACCACGGCCACTACCTCGAGGAAGCGAGGAAACACTTCCAGTGAGAGCGATGACACTGAGCTGTACTCCGCATCCTGCGACGAGTCCTCAGACGACGGCTTTCAACCTGTCCTGCACCGCAAGGCCAAGCGACGGATCATCAATCCATCGCCGGTGTCAAGTACGGCCACCGTGAAAACGGCGCCCCAGCGATGGCCCCATTCCATCCTGTTCGTGCCAAAGAACGCTACCGAAAGCCTGCGTGCTCTAAACAGGCAACCGCTTTCGCTCTATTTCGAGAACACTGTGCCGAAGGGGAATAAAGAAGTACGGCTTAATACAAGAAGAAACATCTTGGCTGTCGATGTGGTGCACCCGAGTGAGCTGAGCACGCTGCAACAAGTAACACAACTGGGAAACATTGCAGTTCGGTCCATCATACCAGCCGATAGTGCGACCACATCAGGAGTCATTTACGACATTAACACGGAAATCCCAAACGCAGACTTTCCAATACTTATAAAACCAGCGAGTCAAGACAACGTCATTGTCAGTGTTGGACGGCTTGGAAACACACGCTGTGTGAGAGTAACGTTCAAAGGTGACTGTCTTCCCGCATACGTGAAGGTTGGCCACTTTCGTCAACAAGTTCGACCGTTTATTCCTAAACCCGTGCAATGCTTCAATTGTCAGAAGATCAGCCATGTAAAGGGTGTTTGCAGGAGCTCCGCAGCATTCCCCCGGTGCGCCGAACCCCACGCGGAAGACAACTGTAGCGCTACCACACTGAAGTGTCCTAACTGTCAGGGTGCTCACAAGGCTTCTTCGAAAGAATGTCCGCACATAAAGAAAGAATTTTCTATTCTGAAGCAAATGGTACGAGACAGCTCAACCCACAAAGCAGCTGCTGAGGAAATCCGGCGAAGACGACGTCGCCGTCGAAGGTCTTCACGTCGGACAGCGCCAACTTCAGGCAATAAGTCGACGCATCAGGAAAGATCGCCAGCTGCAGTTTCCAGTACGGCAAACACAGACGTTGGAAAAGAGGAAAGGGGCAGGGAAGTCTTTACAGAAGAGTGGCCTCCCCTTACGCGTACACAACGCTCAGAAGAGCCGCAGCAGAAGCCGTCTTCTTCAGAGCAATCTGCTGCAATGGAGGACTTGCGGAACACAGATAAGCAAGTGATAGCTCTTTTGCGACCCTTAATTAACGCCATTCGCTTGTTGTTAAGCAACATGCACACACCGTCAGCAAGAAGTGCATTGCAATTACTGGACGCTTTGAGTCCAGTACTCGCAGCGCCTGAGTAAATAATGGCTCACCAGCCACTGTCTTTCAGAGAAGAGGTCCGAAAGGCAGCGGTTATTCAATGGAATGCCCGGGGGCTGAGGTCACGCATCGCCGATTTCCGTCGGTTCGTGTACACCAATAAGTTCCCCATCATTGTCATCTGCGAGTCAAATTTACAGAAAGAAATCAGACTTTCTGGTTATGAGTCATTCATGTCGTCTACAACTGCGGACAATAGCAAAGTTCTGATGTTTATTTGCCGCGACCTCACCTACATCCATCATCCGGTGTCACCCCATGACGACAATCAATATATAAGTATAACAGTGAAAAGGAGACTTACCATCACGGTTGTAAGTGCCTACCTCTCTCCGTCAAGCCGTTTCAACCATACAAGACTGCAAGGTATCCTGTCAGCAACTTCTCACCCATGCATTATAATTGGCGACTTCAACGCCCATCATACAATCTGGGGAAGTTCGAAGACCAATGTTAAAGGGAGAAAGTTGGTGTCCTTCGCCTCCGACAACCAACTTTTCTTGCTAAATGATGGCAGTCCAACGTTCCTACGTGGTTCAAGATATAGCAGCTGCCTTGACCTGGCCTTTGTCTCACGAGGCCTCGTCAGGCATGCTGAGTGGTTTCCAGACATAAAAACGCATGGCAGTGACCACATTCCCACTTACGTCAAAATCGAAGGATTGTCCCATGCTAAGGTACGCGATAGTGTTCAGAGAGTGGACTGGTTGAAATTCCAGTCTCGCATGGAAGATCAGTGAGGCAAACATATCCCTCGACATAGAGGAGATACATAAAAGCACAATACACGATACTACGTGTACCCTCACCAGCTCTCCCAAAGTAACAGAATTTGACATCGAGCTAGAACGACTTCGAGCAATCCGACGGCATGCTGAACGAAGATACCGACGCACGGAAGCAATAGAAGACTTACGGATTGCTCGACGTATACAAAAGAAGATTCAGCGCCGGATAATTAAACTCGAGTCACAACGTTGGACTGTTTTTTGTGAGTAACTTGACCCACGAAAACCTTTATCCCAATTGTGGAAGACAGTACGAGGTCTCGGCACAAAACCCACTCAGTGGTCACCATTCAGGGCTCTCGCACTTTCTGAAGAGAGACGCGGCATTGACGTGGCAGAAGACTTTGTGCCAGTGTCTGGGCCACTCGCAGTGCCCAATAGCCTATTTCTCTTGACTAACTGTCCACAAACACTGGATTCCCGCATGGATATGCCTTTTTCCATCGTGGAGCTCCGAGCAGCACTAGCTTTGTGTGGACGCACGTCGGCACCAGGGCCCGATAGAATTTCTTATAGGGCCTTGTGTCATCTGGGTAAATGCGCGAGAATCCTCCTTTTGGAGTTGTACAACAAATCCTGGCAAGATGGAACGCTCCCGACAAGCTGGAAGACAAGTCGCCTAGTTCCACTTCTGAAACCAGGCAAGTCACCGTTGGAGGTCTCATCTTATCGTCCGATCGCATTGGCTAGTTTTGTAGGCAAAGTTATGGAGAGGATGATCCTGGGACGCCTGGAGTGGTTCTTGGAGTGTAACAACATCTACCCAGATGCCATGGAAGGTTTTCGGCGTGGTCGAGCATCGATTGACAACGTAGTCGACCTGGTCACTTACGTCCAACACGAGAAAGGCTGTAAGCGTCTCTGCGCATCGTTGTTCCTAGACGTTAAAGGGGCGTATGACAACGTTACGCATGAAGCTGTTCTCCCCGCTCTCGAAGATATAGGAGTAGGTGGTCGGGTGTATCGCTGGATACGTAGTTATTTGTCAATGCGATCCTTGTTTGTCAGCACTGAAGACGGTCCAACCTCTCCACATTACAGCCACCGTGGCGTCCCCCAGGGTGACGTACTAAGCCCTGTGCTGTTCAATCTTACGTTAATTGCTCTCACTGAGCATCTGCCAAGCATGGTCAGGCTATCAATGTACGCAAATGATATCTGCATTTGGGCATCGGCTGTAACACGCCTGCAGTTACGAGGGAGAATTCAAAAAGCTGCCACTGAAACATTACGCTACCTACGAAATCGAGGCTTGGAAATTTCTTCCGAGAAATGCGCCCTCGTAGCTTTTACACAAAAGCCTATGGATTAGTACACTATAAGCATAAATGGTCAAACTGTACCATACGTTCGACCGCACAAGTTTTTGGGCGTCATAATTGACAGGAATCTTTCATGGAGCGATCACGTTTCGTACATGAAGAAACGGTTAATGGACATCTGTAATATACTGAAGTTCTTTGCAGGGAAGACTTGGGGAATGTCTCCCAGTGCAATGCTACAGCTGTACAGAGTACTTTTTCTCGGTTTTATGCGGTACAGTTTACCGGCATTGACCAATGCAAGCAAAACAAGCCTTCGAACGCTACAGAGTGTTCAGTCCCAGGCACTCCGGATTTGCCTCGGCTTGCCTCGTAGTGCGTCAACAATGGCTACTATTTCTATCGCTGGTGACCACCTCATCACGACGCATATCGACTTTGAGGCACTCAGGACACATATAAGGCATATTGCTCGGACACCCTGCCACCACCTAGCCTCTTTACCAGCAGTTAGACCACGTTCGTCATTTTGCCAAATGGTCACCACACATCACGATTCTTTGCCAACATGCTTCACACCCGCCGCCAGGCCTTCGACTCCTCCCTGGTGCCTGACTCAGGCTAACATCAGGCTAACTATACCTGGCATCCAGAAAAAAGCAGATATGTCGTCACCTGCTCTTAGACAGCTTGCTCTGCTCTTGTTATACGAGACGTATCAAGGCTGTATACACGTATACACCGACGGCTCTGTTTTACAGAAGAGTTCAACGGCATCATTTGTTATACCGATAAAAGACACGACAAGAAAATTCAAGACCTCCCACCTTACGACATCAACGGGAGCAGAACTCACAGCTCTTCTGCCGCATTGCAATGCGTCAACGACAAACAGCCACAAAAATGGACAATTTTCAGTGACTCAAAAGCGGCACTGCAATCCCTTTTATCACCTTTACGCCACGGCCCGTACGAACAGCTGGTATTTGAGATTGCAGAAAAGACTCACCAACTCATTGAGAAAGGGCATGAGATAGCCTTTCAATGGCTCCCAAGTGATTGTGGAATAGTTGGCAATGAACCGGTCGATTGAGCTGCCCGTTCTGCCCATACTGAAAGCGATGAAGTATCAATTCCGCTTTCCAGAACTGACGCTGCACGAAAACTCCGCATGCTTGCTCGCAAGCGCACCTCGTCACAATGGAACGAGTCACATTTCATCCATGCACGGTTAGGTACTATGGACCAAACTCTTAGTCTTCGAATTCCTCCAGAATTACGCCGACGAGAAGCTACCGTGCTGTGCAGATTATGGTTGGGCGTCGCATTTACCAATGCGTATACGCGTTCCACATAAGAATGGCTGACACTGCTGCATGGGACCATTGTGGCAGTGATGAAACAACTTGGCACATTCTGTGTGAATGCCCACAATACTGCTCGCAAAGACAATCACACTGCAATGCACTAGATGAACTGGACGACCAGCCCCTTTCGGAAGAAAGTATCCTGTGCTGCCGACAGGACTTTATGTCACAGAAAAAGGCTGTGAAGGCGCTCCTGCGCTTTTTGCGTTCAACCGGCCTGTCCAAACGACTGTGATCGGAACTCCGTGAATGTGTGCGCATGTGGTTTTTTTCGAATTAATTTTTTATCTCTCTATTTCTATCCTGTTTCCGACCCTTTTCCCCACCCCCGTACAGTGTAGCAAACCAGTTCGTCTACCTCCCTGTCTCTTCCTTTAATTTATTTCTCTCTCCCCCTTGAATTCTTTTCTTTGGAAGTTCTTTGTTACTCGTATACTGTAGTCCCTTTGAACTATAAGGACAATAGCTAATGCCCTTTTTTTTCGTGCCCGCAAAAGACGCGGGCTTTAATAAAAAGCTCGAGTACATGCCCTCGAGATATCACGCAGGCTTCATGAATCGGATCGCAATGAAATAAAATAAAGTCAGAGCACCCTGGAAAAGCACATGAATGGGAGTTCTGCCATCAGGGTTTTCGAGAAACAAAAGCAAGCTTGCGAAAAATGCAGAGAAAGAGAAAGCAGATCAACAATCAAAGATCACGATGGGACAAAGGGATTAATGTCCAAACAGTTCTTCGCTGTTGGTTTTCCCAAAAGCTGGAGTATACTTCCTACTTAAGGCCACCGAAGAGCATGCATAAGCTTATTGTTGTCTATGGCTCAGAACGACAGCCCATAAGCTTTATATCCACTCGCCGTATGTAACGAACCCCCATAAATACGAATGACAGTGGACAGTATTCGAGGAGGTGGATCCTTTGAAGTGGAATCTCTGATCTGACGAGGAAAGGTCACTTACATAAAGACAATTTCCACGGTGAAGGTTGTGCCCGCAGCTCTTGGGTTCCACCGCACTCGTTTGATCTCGTAGCATTTCACCACTGAAATGTCCGAATAGCTCTCTGCGGGTGCTTAATTAGCAGAATAGGACTAATGAGGGGTTTCAGCAAAGAGCTTTACTTGAATTTATATACGCGTGATATTTATCTAGATGGAAGTAGTTTCCCCAAAAACAGGTTACGAGAGACATGCGCTCACTTCACAAAGAGAATTACCCGAATGAAGCAAGTTGCAACGTTCATTCGTCGAATATTGCGGGTCAATGAGGCCGAACAGGTGGTTAGTTTCACAATAACAGTAATAGAAGAAAAAAGCAAAAGCAATAACATTACATTAAACTTAAGTGTACCGACAGAGACAAAAGCAAGAACAACAACGAAGACAGCTGTGTTAGAATTAGAGTTTACGATACGCCTTATAAGGCTGAATCACACAACCGGGCATGCTGCCACAATTATTGTGTAACCACGGTACGATCATTATAACAAACAACGATATAATGTCGTCACTCACAAAACGCAAAGCGCTCATTATTAATGTTGTGAAGCACATGTGATGTAAGAAATGGCTACTCGTCTAATTATTGGCTTGAAATGCTTACCAATTATGTTATGTGTTACGTGTGAGACATCTGTACGAATACCGACTTCTATACTCAATTTGTTTTGGCTCCGGCAATATGAAATACTTCTTAAAAATGCGTCACGGCTTAAATACAAAATAGTGACTCACGCACTCGCTGCCACGATGTGTGGTTCGTACGATACAGGCGCACGAATTATTTTATGCAATCTCTGAGGCATACCTTCAATACTAAATAAATAGAAAAAAGAAGGATTTATTCCAAATATTATGACGCGCAAACGAATTCGAGAATACTTTTGCAAGTAAGAATGAACGAAAGAAGAAAACAGTTTTTACGCTTTCGCATTGTTTTTTTTTCTTTTTTGATATCTTTTTCTCTCAGTGTTTTGATAAACATTGTGTCATACCATTGTTCATCATAGTCATGCTCATACAAGTCATTTTCTCTATGTTGTAACTACCCCATTTTTATTTATAGCAGTGCAGTCAGACATTTCCTTTTTATGAAAGCATTAGATTCGTATTTTTATAAATATTGTGTTTGTAAGTGTTATTCAGTATATTCATTTTTTTCCAATTCTACTGAAATTGTGGATTTGGTTTTCGTGGATTAATACAGAAAACATGTGTGTACGGTAATTTTGATGTTACTGCTGCCATGCGAGGGCCTTCAGACACGTGTAGCTTACCGCCTGACGGACCCCCAACAATTTTGTTGGAAAATAAAAACCTTTCTGATTCTGATATTCATTGTAACAAAAGAAGTGTTTCAACGGTAACAACTATTTTGGTATTCAAGATGGGTGTGAATGTTCCGAAAAGTGGAGGATATTTAAATAATAGGAGGTGACAATACAAGCGATGTTATGACACGCTGGTGGCCAAGAGTGCATGCTTGAGCGATGAGCAGGGCTCTGCAGATGATCCAGCAGCGCTCAATAATGATCTCGTGAGTCCACGGTCTGCAGCAGGAACTCAGGCTGACAACCGTTATCAATAATACATCAATGTCAGGTTTGGTATGTTTACCGAGGATATCTTCTTGTAGACGCATGGTAAACTTCGCCTCAAATATTCATACCAGCGTAAAATAATAATGAAACTTTACGGCGTTGGGGCTCTCTTATTTTTTTTTCACACAGAACGTAAAAAACGAACTCGTAAGATGAATGATAGCCTACGAGGTTGTTGTACATTACTTTCGTAATCTGCAGAAAACGAAAGTAATGCGCAACAACTTCGGAAAAGAGCAGCGCTTCGAGATAGGTAATAATGCACTTCAAGTTGTAAAAACTATGTCAACTTAGAGCAGATAATAACCGTGAAGCCGAACCACGAGATTGAAGTAACTAGAAGAATAAGAATGGGCTGGAGCACATTTGTCAAGCACTCTCAAATTATGACAGGTAGATTGCCACTATACCTGAAGAGGAAGGTATATAACAGCTGTATCTTGCCGGTACTTAGCTACGGAACAGAAACCTGGACACTTACAAAGAGGGTTCAGCTTAAATTGAGGACGACGCAACGAGCAATGGAAAGAAAGATGGTAGGTGTAACCTTAAGAGACAAGAAGAGAGCAGAGTGGATTAGGGAACAAACGGGGGCCAAGGATATCATAGCTGAAATCAAGAAGACGAAATGGACATGGACCGGGCATGTAGCGCGTAGACAGGATAACCGCTGGCCATCAAGGGTAACTAACTGGATTCCCAGAAAAGGGAAGCGGGTTAGGGGGAGACAGAAGGTTAGGTGGGCAGACGATATTAAGCAGTTTGCAGGTATAAATTGGCAGCAGCAAGCACAGGACCGGGTTAACTGGTGGAACATGGGAGAGGCCTTTGTCCTGCAGTGGACGTAGTCAGGCTGATGATGGTGATGGTGATGATGATGCTTGCTGGTATACCTACTTCTAAGACGCTTCGAAGCTACAGAGAAATTCACTGTTTTATTTTTTTGGTTGCTTAATGTGAGAAAGATACCTAAAAATCATGCCGTGTTTCCAGGGGTGAGGCGATTGCGTAAACTGGTTGATGCCAGGGACCAGCACGGTCACTGAAAAGAAGCTACAGTAATTATAATTATTAATCAAGAAAACAATGCAAGCAGGCATTATTTGAACGTTCGTGCATCGCACACATCAGTAATACATCCCGCGCCGAGATGCGCGGGATTAAGGAGACAAAATATATGCGGGTGAAGTTCCACTTATTGAAATACGTGGCTTATAAACCCTACAGTAATAATTCTGGAGAAAGTAGCAGGCCACACAAACCACGGTTGTTGTGAAGAGTAATGTTGTTGCTGCAAAAGAGATACCCTTATGAAAGGTCAAGCGAACTTAACCAATGCTACAGCAACGTTCACTTTCGGCCACTTCATACTGTAACGAAAACAAGGGCGAGGTGCTGAATTCTATGCGGCAGTCCGCGCTGATAAAAAAAATTGCCCGCAGCTTTTCTCGGGGGAACACTGAGGAGGATGCGGAGCATATAATTGGTTAACGGTGTGTTAAAGTGCGACTTACTTGGGTCGATGGCTAAATTGGTTAACGTGGTTGTGAAATGGGGTGTTAAATTGCGACTTACTTGGGTCGATGGCTAAATTGGTTAACGTGGTTGTAGGAGGGGGTGTTAAATGAGTGAACACGTACACACGTATGCGAAAGGACGGCGCTGGTCGAAGGGACGTCGATCATTGTGTTTGTGGATTCATTGGAATTCATTTCACCGCGACCTTGGACGTCGACGCGCCGTACAAACCAACCGACGAGCGGCAACTGAGCGAGCGAGCGCTGACCTTGAGTATATATACAGCGCGACGGCGCATGCACTGTCAGCTGTTGAATGTTCTCGAAGCGCGACGGCGCATGCGCGTCCACTGGAGAATCAGGAGAATTGTAGAATGTTCTCGAAGGGGAGAAGCGCGCGCGGCACAGATGGTGGGTGACGGTGCATGCGCGCGTCAGCTGTCAAATGTTCGAGAAGGGGGAGAAGCGCAACGGCGCATGCGCGCGCGTCAGCTGCCGATGTTCTCGAAGCGCGACGGCGCATGCGCGCGCGTCAGCTGCCGATGTTCTCGAAGCGTGGCGGCACATGCGCGCTACATTATACAGCTAGCGAATGTTCGTGAAGAGGAGAAGCGCACGCGGTGTGTAGAGGAGGAAGGGTGCACAGATGGTGGAGGATTGAAGCGCGCGCGGTGTGTAGAGGAGGAAGGGATGCACAGATGGTGGAAGAAGGAGGAGGAAGCTTGCGGACGGCGCCGCACTACAAGCCTCGAGTATTAGATGCTCCGCATCTAAAACGTCACCTCTCAGCCGTCCAGCGTCCGCGCAAACGCAAGAGGCAGGCATGCATGCACGCCATCACGCTTGCCTCAGTAAACACAAACGTTCATGCAATGAGAGAATGCTTCCATTTACAGATTACTATATCATTTTCACAGCAACTCGCCTTTTACCAGAAGGTTTTCATTCTGTGCGTCCACGGCGCTATGCGAGTGTGCTGCGTCGAAGGTGCACGGCGTGGCGATGGCCATACGTTGGCTCGCTAAAAATCTTTGTAGGCAAACACTCTAGATTGTTTCGCAATTGTGAGAGCGGCTGCTTCAGCTGATGCCTGAACGTATAAACACAGCTAAATGACGCAGTACAAATCACCTTTGAAATGGAAGACTTTTGCAATTATTATCGTTTGTTGTTCATGGAAATATTAAGAAATAATGTAGAAGTGGAAGTGTCCTTCAAAAAAGATGGCGGTCTGTTTATTAGATCACCATTGCTTTAAGAGTCAATTAAACTCCTATCAAATATAGTCGAACGAATGCACCATAAAGTACTTTTCAGATATTTCTAACATTACATCGAAAGCGCCGCCTGAGGGATATCCAAGTGCGATTCTCTACAACACAGCCATTATTTTTTTTAGGCTGTACAGTCAATCGCTTGCAGTAAGTGCCCCTGATTTTCCTCGAACCACCAGCATACCAAAGCCCACAAGCACACACACACTATTAGTCATGCGCCATATATTAAGGCATTGCGCACAAGATAGAATTAGAAATCAGCAACAAGGCAAATAAGAAGATGATGATAGTTAATGAAGATATGCATCAATATAAGCGCAAGGCAAAGAGTGTTGCTAAATTAGAAAGATCTAAAGAGGAAACTCAATGGCCTATGCGTACTGTTTCTCGAATTCGCTTGTGGTATGGCAAGTAATGCTATCAAAAGCGCAGAAGCTGCTTCAATATTTCCATTCAAGGCGCTGGGACACATTCAAGTTGAGCCGGCTGACCATCGCAATTGCGACGACATGCTGATCGATTTTCAGCGAGTTTTTAAGTGTCTTCAACAGTGCGTCTCAAGCGTCCATCTGTTCGCGCGAAAGCACTCGGTTGATTGAAAAACCGCTTGCGCAAACAGCAACCTTTACTTTCACGCGACGCCGTCGTCAATGTTTGCACAATGCGGCTAACAGTTAGCCGTAGAATGGTTGCATTCAAATGCGTTTACACGTTCCTGAAAGTTAGTTAAAGGAACGTGAGAGGTCTTGAGAAAATGCTTCACTGATGGCATGCAATACTGACAGAGAACCAGACGGGACGTTGAATTTTTAAAGAACTGAAAGACGACAATGTGCAACGTTTGTAACCTCTCGTGCTCATAATGATTAGATTCATTCTTGTAATTCGTATTTGGCTCGCTCTTCTTTTCAGTTTTTACAACTATATGAGCAACAGGTTTACTTAGAGCTATCATTTCTTTGTCATTTAATAAGATATAGCCCTAAAGAGCTCGTTTCGCAGAAAGTCTGCTGTCGGTGTTGGTGTCAGCATTGTTGGTTGTCTGCGCAAAATTATCATCTTGCCCGTGACCCAAAAGTTGATGTAAATGCAAATAAAATGAATAAGAGAAGTATTCGGTTCGAGTGACAACTAAACCCAAAATCCGTGCGTGGGAAGCAGGTGTATTACCACAGTCATGTCATTGCATAAAGCTGCTTTGAAAAAAAAATCACAACATATCCCCGGAGTGAATGTTGATGAGTGGGCAAAGCGTCCGTCAGCACATCTATGCTTCCATCCGTCCATTCGTTCTTGCTTCCGTCCGTTCGCGCTACCATCCGTGCGTCAATCCATCAGTCCGTCCGTCTGCCAGTCTGTCTCTCCGACCGTTCGTGCGTCCATCTCGTGAACACTCCAAGTACCAACATCTCCCATCTCGCAACCCCTGTGACAGATACCCGCTCTAGAGCGGGTATGTGCCACCTGTGGTTGCGTACGTACATACATACATACATACATACATACATACATACATACATACATACATACATACATACATACATACATACATACATACATACATACATACGGAGGAGCGACAGTTCCATGCCATATAGAGCTTCGCTGCTAATAAACACTGTATGAATTCCCAGTCGCGGGAGTCTTCGTGACACATACAGTATTGCGTGGCCAAAGCGTAGAGTCCCGACAGGCGTCAAAACTTCTGAATTGCACAACAAGCGATTGTTTCAAGTGCATTACAAAGTCCTCAGATGTACGTAATCATTATCAGCTCAAGAAGCATCCACAAAGCCGGCAGTGGTGTAGGTTCGCGTGTTGCATTACGAACGCGGGTCCTTCACTCCGTCTTCTAATTCTCAGGCTGCTTGCGCTGAGACTGCTAATTTTTTATGCGCCGCATATGGTATATGACATCATCATCATCAGCCTGACTACGCACACAGCAGGACAAAGGCCTGTCCCAGGTTCCGCCAGTAAACTTGGTAATCTACTTAACCCATTAGGATACGCCAATTAATAGTGTATGCACAGTGCCTAGTTTCATAAAAGGGAACACGCGAACGTGTGGCCTATGCTTTGGGTTGGCTACTTACATCGCCATCAGCCAACAGATAAAGAAAGCGCGTCCGCTTTTGGCAGCATCATCCGGTCCAATGAAGCACCAACGAGGTATCGCTGGCTCAGACACGGTGCTGAAGCCTGACGGAAGGCGGGAAGCATAGTTTGAGATCACTGCACAATACGACGTTCGTGGTATTTTTGAAGCCAATGGTTCTAGAAGGTGGAAATGAGCCCGAGAAAAAATGCCTGATGGTAGCTCTCAAGGCTTCAACTGCAATGTGCGTTTGTATGGGTTGATTCCGAGCCATGAAAATAGTCGCATCAGTTGACGCGCATTTTGGCGAGCCAAGGTAAACTCTGAGATTCTGAGATTGTGCAGCCTGCAGAGTGCAAATATTTGTCTTACAATAATTACTCAGTATGGGCAGACTATAACGTGAAAATGAGAGAAAAAGTGACCTGTACAGTTCCAGCATTGCGTCTACCGACATGCCTCATGCATGTTTTCCCCGCGGGAACTTGAATAACTGGGAGACAGCTGCCAGGCGCTGTATCATGTCAGACACATGCGGGCTCCAGCAGAGGTGTCTGTCTATGATTATACCCAGAACCTTGTGGTTTTGGGCACAAAATAGTGTGCCCATTACTATAGAAATAGCATAGTACGTCACTGGCTTATGTGTGAATGCCACTAATGCATATTTCTCAGGGGAGATTTTCAGGCCTTGCTTTCCGAGGTAGCTCGCTGTCATAGTGTTAGCTTTTTGAAGCTTCACTCTTATCTGGAGGCGTGGGCCGGCTGATGTCCAGACACATATGTCGTCTGCCTATGTGCATATCGCGATCGGATGAGGCGGGTATTCGGTAAGTTTAATGAACGCCAGATTAAACAGAGCAGGGCTTATTACTCCGCCCTGAAGAACGCCCGACAGGTACATAGCGCCTCGTGGCTGCGCCTTTGTATAATACCTGCCAACGAAAGTTGGCAGCGCTTACTGCTTACTTATAGTGCTTACAGTGTTTACTTATAGGTTTAGCAAACTTCTCTTTCAAAGCAGCGATCAACACTTGGGAAAGTTCGACTATCGAAATCCTCCATTCATAGGTAGTCACTAATAAACATATCTGTACCTGTTCATAATAGAACGTCGTCATACGCAGAAATCTGTGTGCACCGCAAAGCATCACCGTTGAAGATATCTCCCTCATTGCGCGGCTGAGATAGCGTCAGTGTTTTACCGGCCGCTATCGCCGCGGGAACAGCTGCGATTCACTAACCACGTCGATCGTTTAATCGGAGAAGCGAGAACGGCGCTTTCAAGTTAGGAGTAACCAGCCATCACTTTCGACGACGGAGTTCGTTGTGAGCGTCGGTGTTGATCGCGTTGGCGTTTGAGGGAGCCCCAGAGGCGCTAAGCGAAACTCCGTGTTCTACCAGCCCTGACAATCTTTCAATACCGTAGTGTTTCTTTTTCTGCAATCTCGCTGCGCTTCATCTCTTCAGAATCAAATATTGTTGGTGAAGCTATAACTATGAATCAGGCAGTGAGGGACTGTTTGACAAGAACGTTTTTTTTTTTTTGTTTCGGGCAGCAACAATTTGCTTTTGACCTGCACTTCCGAGATAATATGGCTTGCTGTGACGATTAGTTATATCAGAGACGTCAATGGTTCATTGCTACTTTGGGCTTTATTCAAATGATTTGGCACTGGCCAGACACTAAAGGGCGGTGCATTGTATGAAACAGTATCATAAATCAAAAGCAGTAATATTTGGGACGTGTGATGTTTGATTTTAAAGTGGCGTGTACAAATGACGGAATTTTCTTTTTGGGGTAGTGCTTTTAGTGGATTTCTGCAGTTAGATATTGTGAAAATAGAGGACAGCAATGCTATTTGTCTTTTTGCTTTTACTTTAAAAGTAACCGTAAATGTACTCAGAGAGGCTAGCGGTATTAAATGTGGCTGCTTTCGAGAAGGTTAGTTTACGCTATCAACACGTGCAATGACATCAACCTTATCAGACGTGAGAACATTTGAGCATAGTTTATAACCTTGGATTAGAGCCAGTAAAAACAGTGATTTTAGACACAACTGTTGACCTTTAATGAGCTACAGATATTTCAAATGTAAGATCATATATGATAGATATTTCTTGATAAAAAAAACAAAGTGTGGACTACTTGGTTGAAACCCTTATTATTCCAGCTCCCTAGTGTGTTGGCCAGACTCGTGACCTTGTTTATAGAGGACTTTTGCCCTCAAGCTTTGAGCTGGACTTCTAAATGCCCCCTAAATGACGAAATTTCAATGACATTTTACGTTACTGAGTTTTAGTACTCTTATTCCGCTGCACTACAAAGAGTTGGCCCTATTTAGAGGGTGGAAACATGGTCTATAACAGTTGAAGTGTAGCGCTGAAGATTTATTGTTAATATGGGGCCTGTATATGTCGATAATGACTGCGGATGGGATGATATCGTTTAGAAAACGGTGTCATAAGAAACATTCAATTGAAAGTGCGCCTGTGCTTTTACACTAAACTTTTTGTTTCACAGATTCTTTTATGATCACAGCAGACCGTAACTCCAGAAGAACACGTGCTGAGTTGTAAATGCGCTTTAGGATGTGCTTCACGTAGAGAGTGAGCACAGTCAAAATGGGCTCAAGTTGTCATTACTTTGACATTACTCTTCTAATCAAGAAGAGTTGACGTGATTAACAAAGAGCGATAAAGGAGAAGCAGTGCCAGCTCTCCCCCCTCTTTTTTTTTTTTTTTGCCAACCAACCATGCAGCGAAGCATCTGCTGACCTTTGAAGGGGTGAAATAGAAGAAGAGAAATGTAATAGGTGGGGTTCGAAGGTGTCGTAATATTAGAACCCAACTGAAAGAGACATACTCGAATTACTTTTAGGAATACTTTAAAAAGCAGGAAACAGAAAAGAAAATCAGTTTTCAGGCATGAACGGATAATAAATCGCGCTTCTTTGTGCAGCTCATCTGGATTTTATGTACTTTGCGTGGCAACAAAGCGAAAGATTGGGTAATAGGGATTCCTTTCGCTCAAGACGGGGGGATCAACGTATGGAGGGATTTATTGCTGCCCGGTTCTTCTGCAACATTTTTCCCCGGAAAAACAACTGGCCATTCCGTTAGGATCTCACTGAAGAAGTCCACAGAGGTTTGTAGCAAGATATAGACGCGTAGCAAAACCACATCGACACATAGATTTCTACTTTTCCCTGTTTGGCAAACGATGTCACCCATCAGTATAGAGTATGTGTCCGCTTTTTCACTCTCTCACCTCTCATTGGAGAATTAGTTTCTATGCCGTGAATCATACAAAAAAAGAATGCTTCCCGATTACGCTTGTTTCAATTTTACTTTCTGTACGGTAGACATTTGTGGCGCCTATAAAAAAAACGTGTGGTTGCGTTGCAAAAGGAGCCTGGTGAAATATTCACAGCAACAAGAACAACAACAACAACAATAACGACTATAATAATAATAATAATAATAATAATAATAATAATAATAATAATAATAATAATGCTCGTGTTGTTGGAATACTTGTTACAAGGTTTAACATTCCGCAAAACACTCCCTGAAATGCAATATTCTATTAGCATAGGCTCCATCGTAGTAATTTCAAGCATTTGCACTGCTCTAAAATAACAAAGAAAGCGACTATAAAAAAGTGCACACAGCAAAGTAACCAAAGTGTTTCGTGCAGCTTGCGTCGACGACGAGCCCGACAGCCACCCTTCGTCAACGACGCCTTACATGCCAATCAAGGAAGCACCCTGTCTAGCTTTCACCGTGGGCACTCGTCACAACATGTGTGTGCCAACTGTTGAGACACCTGACTAAGGTAAACGCACCATTGGGACATTTCTGGATTCGGAACATTGCAAGTACAGCTATGACGGAAGCCGGCTACCAGCAGTTGACCTCCCTTCTTGACCCGTGCTGCTGCAGTTGACGTTTCCGCCTCATCGACAGAGATACGAAGTCCTTTCTGTGTTTGGCCTATCCTCCCCTATTCGTTCGTCGTGAGGGCTAGGTTCCGTCGGAGAAGTGCTCAAATAAGTGCGGACAAGGAACAAATACTTCCGTGTGTCACGCGACTCTACAGCGACCACGTTAAAATGCCTGGAGAGATAGAGTACGCCTCTTGGCGGGAAGAGATGTGCCACCACTGCTTTCTCCTTCCGAGGATGTCCCCTTCAGACGACGGGTAGCACTGGATAGCGAAATAGTTTTTTTTTTCGTCCTATGGTCGTTGTAGCTTTGCCTTTTGCCTCGGGTTCGAGAAGTGTCATCTTGTAGGGACGGGTGCTGGAAGATAACCTCAGTGCAACTTTATTAATGCACGGCGAATGAATGAACAATTATAATGCTTATAACATGAAGACAGACTACTAATGTATAAATAAATGTATGTTGGTTAAATAATTTGTTTCTCACGTCTTTATAGTTGGTAATAAATGTCTATTTCGCGGACCTAAACGTGCACATGATGAAGATAACAAAAGTGAGAGAAGGCAATATAGCTTTGCTCAAAACTTTGTTTCGTTACCTGATTAACGCTGGTCGCTCCCCCTCCCCTATCCTCCTATTCCTGCGCCCTTTGCAGAGTAGCATGCAGGTTCTGCCACACTGGCTATTTAACATCCCTGCCTTTCCTGTCTTTCGTTTTTCTGCCTTTCCTCAGTTTCGTTTTAGAAAGTCTTTGCTGTATGACAAAGTGCGAGTCACGGTACTGGAGACATCTCTAAGAGCCTATATTTTGAATTTTGCACCCGTTTTTCTCCTCCTGAGAGTCATCTTATTTCCAATTATCGGTTATACAGCTAATCAGTATTGTGTTACAGAGGGCATGAAAGTGCTCACGGGCAAATTTTCCGTACCTAGCCTGGTAAAAATAGGCCCTTTGATATGATACTATACCTGTTTCAAATTATTAATTACTCCGTACTAGCTTCAACTATCAAACACTAATAAGCACACTATCTTTTTATTTTATGTACTACTGGCTCTATTTGGGGAATATTAAAACGTAATGGAAGTTTCGACCATTAAAACGCAAAGGATATAGATGCCAATGAAAGTTTTTTTGTAAGCTGAGCCGCAGTGGCGTAGTGCGAATCGGAGAGTAGTGTGCAGCAGAACACGATCTTTTGAAAAATTACACTCACCACAGATCACGCGGAAGTTCAAATAGCCCATTTTATTAATTACTAATGCATAGCCACGCTGAAAGATGGCGCGGTGTGCTCATACGCGGGATTTAGCGTGGCTGTGCGAAGGGAAGTGTAATGTTTCTTAAGAAACACGACATTTTTTTTTCGTGATTAGGTGGTCTTATCGTCCTTTTCATAGTGACGAACCTTTCCGGATATATTCGTTTCCGTACAAATGTCGTCATTATGACCCAGCAAAATCAGCCGCCCTTGCCTTCCCCGCTGTGCTGAATGCGTTCGGCAAATGTCTTGGATACTTCCAGAGAGAAATAAGGTGATACTGATGTCCCGACTGGTGCCGACTGGCACGTTGTGATGACAGGTCATTGAGGTGCCTGCCTAGGGCGCAAGAAAGAGGGACGCCGTGTGAAGAAGAGCTTCTTGCAATCAATTCTCTGAGGACAGACATTAGATGAACCTTTTCATGGGGTATAGCACCGAGACACTCCAATGGGCCCCATCCTATGCCGATCTCAATGGACGAAGGGAAAAGCGAATGGTGTCCGTTATCTCTGCCGTACCGTCCTAGGGCCTGTAGTTTCACCCGTGTTGTTTCATTTGATCCAACTATTCTTTATTGCCCACATAACACCACGAAACTTCCGGTCATCGTGTACCGTAGTCCTGTCCTTTCAAAGAAGCGTCAGTCAGTCCAGTCATCAAATCAAATGAAAATTTTTCTTTGTCGCAAAAATTTACACGCATTGGGGTAGTATGTACAGAAGGAGGTCCCATAGCACAAGGCTGAAAGGGGACCTCCTTTCGATTGAACTGATCCAATGACATGTTTGCAAAATACCCGACTTCATCAGGGCAACGAAGCTGGCCCGCGTTTCCGCTTTTACGGCGTGAGCCATAAACCGCCCATCAGAAGGTGTAGTAGGGTAGTAATGTGCCAGATGTAGTGAAGTCGCGTACTAGTGTAGCAGGAGGTGTAGTAGTGTAGGTGGATTAAGTGTAGTAAAAGTCATATGACCACCCGTGCGCCTGGCGGTTCAAAGCGCGTGAACTGCGTGATCACCGCTTTGCCACGTTTTCATGATTAAAGAGTAAACTGAAGTTTGTTTGACTTAACCTAAAGTCCCGTGATAATCTGTCTTTCTCGCAAGCTGCGCGTTTAATCTGTCTTTGCGGCATTTGCATAATACAACTTGTACAGCAAAATGGCCACCCAAGACGGGCTGAACCTTCGAATTGCCTTAAGCGAATACAAATAAGTTTGTGCTAGATTTTTATTGAATAGTCAGTTTAAATAGTTTTTAAACGTTATGCAATAATGAGGCGGAATCATCATATCGTCTACGGAAGTAGAAAGAAAGGAAGCAAGAAAAGGCAGAAGGCAGAGAGGTTAACCAGAAAAATATCCGGTCGGCAACCTTACACTAGGGGATTAAGGGAGGGGACAAGAAAGAAGCTATTTAAGTAAGTTAGACGCTTGCGCTGCATAGGAATGCTGTTTGTCAGAATGTGATTCTGTGTCCCTATATCAGAATTTATGGTACAATGGTTGGCCGGAGAAACACTGCGTAAATCTCAGCTAAACTGGTGCCCAATCGGCTAGTTTCCCAACTTTTAGCCCGATGAAAATGTTATGAATGCGAACTGCAAGATGGATGAACGAGCAAGAAAATGTCTTTCTGCCTCTGAGGATACAACGTGATGTGGCCCGCAGTGGTGGTGTACGGTGACTCGGTTGCTGACCTGAAGGTCACGGGTTTGATCCCTGTCGCGGCGGTCGAATTTTGATGGAGGAGAAACACTCAAGGCCCGTCTATACAAAGCCACAACACTGCAGGTCGAAGAATACTGGGCGCTGTAAATTTCCGAATCTCTTCACTACGGCGTTCCTCATGATCATATTGTGGTTGCAACACTAAAACCACAGGTGTTATCGCTACTACGTAATGGGATGGAGATCCTACAGATCATAAAAGCTTTTACCTTGAATCGCGACTTGCATTAAAATAGGAGCAAACTTCAGCAAACGAAAAAAAAAACTTTAAATACATGACGGAGGCGTGTAAAGCGTGCGGGGAAAGGCCCACACTGCGGCACATGCTTCGGGAGTGGGCTGGAGAAGATGACGTCACTAACGCCGCTCCCTTTGCAACGCATGTTAGGCAGGGACGAACTCCGAGGCTAATCGCTGCTTCTACCACCGCGCGAGGGCAGGGGCCAGCCTCCGCCGCGGCTGCGGTCACTGTTTTCGATCGGTTGATTCATTCATTCATTCATTCATTCATTCATTCATTCATTCATTCATTCGTTCAAAAAATTCTAATACCTCATAAAAGTGGTAATGGTAAGCCTAAACAAGCGTCAATTAGAAAGTAGCGGCATATCAACAATAACGCTTGAAACGCAATAAGTGCGACAATAAACATGAAAGAAACTAAATGGATAAAGTCTATTTTTTCTCGTGTGTTCCGTGTGGATGGTTTTGGGTAAGGTAAGGCGCTCAATCATTTCTTTTTTTATTCAGTATACCAGCAGAGACAAACGATATACGATTCGCGAAGATAGTTTTTTTTTTTTTTACAACGAACTCCTGTTCGCTTTCCCCATTCCTTCACCATGACGTGTTCGGGAGGGAGAAGAACATTTTCGCCAACCAATGAAAAATGAGCTACAGAGTAGGTGAACACTGTTTTGAATGTTTTTTGTCATTACATTTCAAACGCGTGTGAAGCTAAGAAAAAGTGACATGGCAATATTTTTTTGTAAGATGGCAATCAGTGAACTACGCGTATGATCGAAAAAAAAGGCACGAGGACGCAGTGCCGTATTCAAAATGAAATTTGTCGGAGAACATAAGTGACATACACGTCTTCCTACGTAGAGCTTTTGAAATTTCAAATTTAATAAGGCTATCACTGTTTCTCCAACAGTACTGCCTCATAGTGTTTTTAATCAAGAAGTAAACCAAACTTCACAGCTCTTAAACTCTTATCGTATAAATAATAGCCTCGGGTAATGTCATTCTTTAATAATAAACTATAAAACAGCTCACTTCTTTCAGTGAAAGCATTCTTGCTTGTCGCTTTAAAGCAATGGCTAAGACAAGCTTGCATTAGTACCGTGAAGGCACAGTCGGTGCCAAACTGCAGACTTGGTTGACATATAGAACACCATGGGCGCACGAAATTTTCAACTTTACCTTAGTTCCTTATTTTCACACATGCCTTGCCTGACAAGTGCTAAAATGTAAAGATACTCCACCCCAGTTTTCTCGCACTATGGCTTCATAAAACTATATTTGAAAACAGCCTTATAAAAGCCTTATTATTTTCTATGTCTGGTCCTTCATATCTTCAACTTTCTACATAATTAGAGCGCCAAAGTAATCCAGTTATTCAAATGTTTTTGTTTTAGCTCAAAGTAAGTTTTTAAAGAAAATAAATTGCAACCGCGTTTATTTGTAAGTTCTCGAATTAAGTTGCGTCCTTCTCTGAAAATTAATTTTCAATCGTGTTGTTGCCGTCAGAAATGAAAACTTTTAAAACCATAAGACAACGTACTACATTGGTAATAACTGGTAAACCTCGTTCTGGGTACTGAGTTTTGCTTTATCAGAGTGCGTCTCTGAATTACGCACAACAATGATGAACAAACTGCGCCCTTCGCTTTAGAAGCTACGAATATATATATAACCCAAAAATAAAGAACTCTCACTCGGCTATTTTAACTGTTGGCGAGCCAATGTATTCTTCCCCCCACCCCCCACCCCCGTCCCATCACAAGCAAAGGGGCAACAGTGCAGCCCATATGCAGAAAACAGTAACGTGGCATTTTTTTGTTCAACAAACATCGATGCGTATGCAGGGTTTTACTTTAACTTCACAAGTTTCTGTCTGCCGTAACAAAGCTAGCTGTTGTAAATTGTAGCCGCGATGCACCAAGTAATTTGTATTTTACTATAACCATGTATACAATTTGCTTTACTGTGGTGGAGCCACAGATACGTCAAAAAAACATTGTATATTTTGCAGAGAAAAGCAGAGCTCATAGAGAACTAGCAGGTGAAGTACCGCACGATAGAGGGACGGCACTTCAGCCGGTTGTTTACAGTTCAGTCACGGCGAGGAGTACGATCCTTTTTTACAACACTCGTTTTATGGACGTGTGTTATTTACTACACAAACAGGCTGATGCGAATGGACTCTGTTCTCCTGCCAGATGTTTTTGTACTATAGGTGGAAGTAGAGTGCAACTGAAGAATGATCCTGGTGGCTAACAAGAGAATCTATCAGCCGGTATTTATTAAAATGTTGCGAATGCAAATTTTTAGTATGCAAAACGCTTTGCTCGCTATGGAAGGTTTTCACCAAAGTAATGGTCATAGTTAAAATTTAAAAAAAAACTTCCGAAGCACGGTTCTAAACAGGCACGGCCAATGCAACTCAGCCATACTGAGTTTAAAGGTGATGCATGTGATGAAAACTATGATTTAAGTGCTGATGCGATTATACGCTTATTGCAAACGCACACGTACACAAACCTTTCCAAGCTTCATGTTTCCTATCTCGATGTGAACTCCAGTGACACGTGCTCCCATGTGTGTGAAAAACATTCATTCATAGAGAGTTTCCGGGCCCATAAGGGCCCTTTACCCAGGGGGAGTTCTAACTCCGGGACCCCACTGGACAATGCCGCTACCCGTGCCAGTTGGACTAGAGCTCTTTGAGCCTCCAGAAATTAGACATTAAGCATATATATAGCTGCCTTCCATGCCTCTCTAGTAGGGGAAGGGTTAGGGTGAAAGAAAGGACTCATATGGCATGCCCACACCATGTGAACGTTATTGGAGACTTCCCCACAGTGAGGGCACCACCCATCGACTGCCAGGTAAAAATGCTTTACTAATGCAGGCCACAATAAGTTGTTGGTCTCTTCATGCGGACACCCGACCATACTCAGACACATGCTCTGGAAGTTCAGAAACACTCATCCCGACTCCACCTCAAACAAAGGGGAGAGGCTCCTCAGGAGCTCACTTCTCGCCGGTCAGCAATGGGTCATCCAGCAGGCCTGCGAAGCGTCCGCCAAGTATTCTTTGTTGGTATACGTGGGAGACAGCCGCTACTGGCTAAACACATCGCGCCAGAAAAAAAATTGCACCTTATCCTAAGGAGTGAATTATGTGTGGAGCGAAGCGTCCGTCCATCTATCAATCCACCTCTTCTTGCATCCGTCTCTCTCTCTCTCTCTCTCTCTGTGTGTGTGTGTGTGTGTCTGTGTGTCTGTGTGTGTGTGTGTGTGCGTGTGCGTGTGCGTGTGTGTGCGTGTGTGTGTGTGTGCGTGCGTGCGTGTGCGTGCGTGCGTGCGTGTGTGTGTGTGTGTGTGTGTGTGTGTGTGTGTGTGCGTGTGTGTGTGTCGATGAGCACGAGCCGCCGCGGCCCTCCGCACCCACCGCTCCGCTTTGTCTATGCCCCGCCAACGATCCTGAACGTACGGCGACGACCCAAGAGACTGAGAAAAGAAGTCGTTCCCCGCGCACCCAGGCACAGCCCGCGCAGCAGCCAATCGGAGGGTAGCGGTACAGTGCCATCTAGAATATTCTCACTGAAGTGCAGTTTGTATGCATCTTTATGAGATAGCGCCATTTATTATACTGTTCTGGAGACATATTTACGGGTGGTTAAGCCTGATGCGAGACAAGGTTAGGCTAAGAGGAGCTCCCCTCATAAAATAAAGATTTTCCACTACATTTAATTCCTAAAATGAGCCGCCTGACTTTGCCGCTGTGAACACATTGACACAGATGCGAATTTGCTCACGCTCTTGAAACTAATGCATGTGACGCTAATGCGCGGTGAGGGAGCCGACGTGTTGCATCACAAAACAGACACCATGGATACTATTTTGTGATATCAGCAGTACACGCTTACTTTGAAGCATGGCCTTCGACATCTACTCTTACAGCGCAAAGCCGGAACCAATCTCTGAGACCGCACTTGAGTCAAGGCCAGACTAGAAAAGGAACGCTCGCTTGTCTTTCCACTCTGCTCTGGCAGTGTTTGACGCAATGTTCGTTTTCGGGAACGCCCGCACTAATCCTTCGTTGTTCTTCTCTAGGCGTTGACCTTGCGCGACCTTGAAGGTCAGATTCACAGAAGCAGAAGTTTCCCTGGTATGTAGCTGCAGTAGGGAAATATATCACCCTAAAATATTTTTAAGCATCCCACTGTTGTTGCTGGTTAAGACATTTTTGTTTACGCATCTAGTTATAGTAATAACAAAATTGGTTTTCAGGCCATCAGGCCCTGCTCTTAGAGGATCTTCCGTCGACCTCTGACAGCGCTCAGACAGTTTAAGAGCTCTTCCAAAAGAAACAGATTTTTTTCCATGCTTCTTTGACGACGGAAACAACAGTGACGCTAATAAGAATTTAAAATACAGCAAGAAATTAGACGACGCAGACCACTGGGTAAGAAAAAGCGGAATGAAAGAGCGTCAATAACTACTAATTATGCTCTTTACTTTCGCTTTTTCTTCACTGGTGGTTTGCGTCGTGTAATTTTTTTGCAGTGTGGACCAACTGGCCCAAACTGAGGTATCGGTAAAATACTGGTGCTCACGATGTGTAGGAAGAAGCTTTAACAAACTTAGATAAAGCAATCCTTAAAAATGGGCTCCGAAGTTCAGACTGAAGGTCAGCCATGGTCATGGACAAGAGGTAATAGCCACCGGTATCTAGACATATTTGTAGCAAAGGATCTAGACAGAATAGTAACAAAAAATTCAGCCGATAAACATAAATGGTTCAGCTGATGCAAGCTTACAAATAATGTCCTTATTAGCGTATTGGAACAATAAATACAAGATTGTATCTAAAAAATAGTGAGAAAAAAGTGAAAGATGAAATTTCGTTGGCTTATTTCTTCAAGAAATCTTTCGCCAGCAAACAAAAAAGTAATTCTTATCACTTCTTCATTCATAAACACGTCTTTTTTTCATTACAAGAGTGAATAAAAAAAGCATATCTCCTTTGTTCAGCCTTCAAGAACGAAAAGTTATAAGTAAGGAGCAGTGAATTCCCTAAAAGCTTGTTTTAGATGCATAGGGTGGTGCAGGTAAAATAGCAAACAAGAATAATCAATAAATGTTATACATATAGAAAGGCACATGTTAATATCTATACATACGAAGCGAAGCTTCGTGCAATTACGTCAGTGACGGAGAGGAGACACGCATGCAAGTCGTGTTTTTCTTCCCGTTCTGACATTGTACAGCCATGGTAACGACTACTAACTATTAATAAAAAACAGCGTCGAAATCTAAGCCCTGAGACAGCAAAAGGAAAGGTTGTATATATATTCAAATTGGCACGCACGTAAGGTTACTGTGATAATTGAGTACTCGAAAACATATGCCCTAAAATACAACTTCTGTTTTAGTACAACGCGGGCTCCGCAACCCGCACTTCATTTTCACTAATCATTAGATTGTGAGAAAATTGTAATCACTATAAAAAGTGTGCATTTTGTTGAAACTTTTTCGTTGCTTATTAGATGTTGGCACTTCTACATAAAACACACCTGGTTTTCCCAGATTAAAGAATTTGTGAACGAGACAGCCATAAAATATTACATGGAAAAGAAACTAAACATAGTTCATAAAAATCGCATAAGCACGAAGGTCATATACACATAGCGACACGGAGCGCACGAAAGACTTTGAAGTCACGTGACACTTTGAGTTCACCTAACAAGCAGCCTCACGAACAATGAAACGTTGAAAATAACGGTTCGTATAACACGCAGACACATAACAACGTTAAAGTTGGCGCTTCTCATACATACTACTGACTGTTCTACAGGATGAACTCTGGGAGTAAAGAAAAATTCCAGAGGTAAAACTTTTTACTGAGAAAAATGCTTTTCTTCTGCTGATCCAGTCAGAGCGGCGGTAACGTTTCTCGTATGGAAGGCAGACCATGAAAAAAAAAGGGTAGTGAATTCCACGCTGAAAGAGAGCGCAAGATGGAACAGCGTAGGATGTGCGGCCAAGCGTTTTTTCCACGTTCGCTGAGCGTGTCCTGGAGGCATTTATACTGTAATAAGAGTATACGGCTGAAATACTGAAACCCGGTAGTATTGCGAGTATGGAACGCGCAGACCGAATAGCCATATGCAAAGAGAGGAAAATTAATTTAATCATCTGAATCCCTGGAGGGCATGAAACAATGCGTTCAGTCATGTAGAATGATTAGCGATAAAAAAATGAAATGTTAGAAATTAGATGTAGAGTTCCTGTCCTCATCAAGCGGAATGTTGCTATTTTTCATTAGACCAGGAGATGCGAGTTGAGGAGAAAAGTTAATTTTTACAAAGAGAGTGATGTGCAAGTTGAGTCATACGTGACTGAGTGGCCTTTTTGTCACTAGCAACGCCTTTTTTGGTACTTCTAAAGAGTGGTCATGTGACTTTGAAAATCAACATGATTCATAAAGGTACTGGTATTTGTTTTGTTTTTTTTTCACCTCGCTAGGCTGTTCAGGCTAAGCTAAAATGTTTTTCTTCATTTTGCGTCTGTAGAGTGGGAGGCAATAAACTGGTAGGCGTATCTCTGCCCCAGTTTTGCCTTACCTGGCACCTTGGCCCACATTATTCTCATGTACCTGTGCAATATACCCAAACGCGTGTAACGCCGGCCAGAAAATTGAAGACTTTCTCGAAACGTGGGAGGCCAAACTCGTCCCAGAAGACTTGGACTGAAAACGACGTCTTGTCGCCAGGGCCAAGGAGGCGGAGAAGTCAAGGGGGTTCATAGAATGAGGAGACCTATTACCTGAGGTAGAAGCGAGACTATCACCACTGTACCATTTCGTGCAATAAACGTTTATTTTTGAGACTTGTAGCTTGTATAATGCACGTTGCTTTAAAAGGTCTCCTTCAATATTATTGATCAATTTGCTTTAAAAAAAACAGGAGCATTCCTTAAACGTGACAGGCATTCGTATAACGCGGCTGTACGTATTTTTATGCAAATTTACAATGGCTGAGATTAAGAAGCTTTCACATAATATTGTTACACGCAGGTATGATTCATGGAAAAATGTATTTACCGTATAATCTCCATGAATTCTATGTAATCCAAGTTTGAGCGCGTGGTTGTATTGCATGTTAATTTTGCCTGCTAGCTAAGAGAAAAACCGATATTTTAATCTGAAAAGAATGTACCCGACGCTGTACTGTTCAAAAATTAAGTTAATAGTAGCGATGTTCATTGTAAGTATGACCGCGAGACACTGTCGATACACCCTTTTTGAGGAGCACCAACTGCTTCCTCTCGATACAGTTTATTTACTGTGACTTGATTGAATGCAATTTTTTACAATCTTCGTGTTTATTTTAAAAACAATTCAAATAAATGAGCCTTTTATATCAGCTACTTCCTAATGCCTTCTTCTCACACAGACTACAAGAACAGGCAAATGAGTACACGATGCATGACTGTGGAGTGCACATTTCATACAGAGCTTTCAACAGGCAATCATTCTTGGAAAGTTCTCTTTGTTCGCATAGTGTTCTCTCACTATCTATGTTCCGACTGTGCAAAAAAAAAGAAAAAAAAAGGTCGAGGGGAGGAAACGATAAAGAAAACACATAACAGAAATCAGAGGAAAGCAATTTTCGTTCTCCGAGGTGGTTGGAAGAGCTTGAATAACAATGCATTGAATTCTTCGCTGACTGGGCTCTAGTCAAACGATGGCCGAGACTTTTTTTCCACAACCACATAGAATCAGTACTTGCTTTCCATGAGACTACCTTAATCTCCAAAACGTTGCTTCGAAAGCTCAGGAAGCTGATTTTTTCCACATCAGCGACCTACTCCTGTGGAAGATTCTTGTGGTGTTCTTTCTTTTCCTAAGTTTCGATCGCATGTGAATTGTGAGGAGTTCATGAATATTAACTATGCGAACGTCGCAATTATTGATTCAGAAGCACACATATAGACAAAACGGTATACAATGGCTTCACTGAATTTTGAATGTTTGAGTTTATGTTGCTTAATAATGACTGTAATTGTATTTGTTGTGATTTTGAGATTTGTCTGCACATTGCAGGTTAAAGTGACTGACATTTACGCAATAATTGTCTTAGTTTTTTTTTCTACAATGAGGTTGTATGAGGCTAAGTTCTGCCCCTCGTACTTGGCCCGTATACTCCTTACTGCGGAAGGACAAAAGTCGGGGATAGAGAGAGTGCAAGAGTGTGAAGAAGATGTAATAAGAAACACAGAAGTATATGTTTTCTTATATAGGAAGCACTGCAGCTACGTCAGTAACACTATACGGTCTATGCTTTCTTTAGTCCTTTCGATTTTTCAATATTCTGAAACAAAAACTTCAAGAACCTGAAGGCTACATTCACTCTGGTGACGCAGAAATGTGTGACAAAAAGAACGAACTTATGACACTCTTCTGAGATGGTGATCGTTTTGTAAGACTCGTTGCCAGCAAGCGAGGGACGTGCAGCAAAGTTTTTCTCAAGATAGATGAGAAAAAAGCGATGGAACAAAAACGCGTGAGTGTCTGACTATAGTTTCGGTGTTGAGGCCGCTGCTGAAACCAGAAAGGTGCATAAAAAAGGGCTTGCATATCCTTTTCTTGTCATGTAACCACACTGATAGCGGATGTGATTTGTGGCTTCATTTGCTGCGCCTCGTTAGTTACATGTTCTCGATGAAAAGACTGCGCGTAGTTCTGGAAAAGGACAAAAGGAAACGTACGTGCTCCTCTGTGCAGTCCGTTGCCATGGCAAGCGAGTAACAATGACTCAGCACCACTGCTTTACATGTTTATCGAAAGCTCGTTGAATTCAACCGATGCTGTATGTTCGTTTCTCGAGAAAAATGCGTATTCACAAATATCTCTTTTGTATTCCTTGCTGGTAATTTTTACAGAGAACAAGACGACGGCAAACGGGCTTCAATCAGATTGTCTAAGTGTAAGGAACGAGTGCAGCCCAGATCGCACTTGTAAAACGCTTTAGGGATCAATGTAGAGTATTCTGAGACTAAGAACCACGAACCGTATGGTCCTCCAAAAGCAAGGTTACCATGTAGGCAAGGAAAAGTATAATATTGCCTACTGTAATATTCTATAATAGAAGAAAATATGTTTATTTCAAAGAAGAGAAGATAACAAATTTCCGAGCATGGATTATGAATCACATGTTAAAATTCGTGCGTTCCACGTCAATCTGGCAAATTTCATTGTATTGTTTAAGGGAGAAAATTTCTACGGCACTTTTCTAAAACCACTACCTAGTGATACCGCATTTTAATAGAATTCGCGCACTGAAGTAGGAGGCCCTGTTTCCATGTGTAGGCCCTGGTCGTCACCTCCAAGAATCTTTTGCAGGTTTTCTCTGACAAGCCGTATACAATTGGCACTAAGTTTGAGCAATAGGCGCATTATTTTCCACTTGTAATGTCCACAATCAATAAATGAAGCATTTTAGTTACTTTAGAATTCACGTAAAGAGAACACTCTAATGTGCGCCGCTCATTTTGCTAGTAAATAATTTTCAACTACAAATTTAAGCTATGGCAATGCACTGGGCGATGTCTATATATGAGTCAATCGACTGTAGAATGGGAAGATTTCGCACTTGCCAGGCAAGCAGAATATGCAATATTTTGTTACTAGTATCACGAGAAGCCCTGATTATGTTAGACTTGCAACGAGTGTCGGAGATGGCACGTAACTTAGTGAAACGCACAGAGCATAAAGTGTCCGTGGACATGCATAAAACATGCAATGCGTGGCAAATGTGCTTAAAGTATTCAGGTTAAGCACCGACTTTTGCATGAAGCACAAGAGTTCGTGTTTTGAAGTGTTCGAAATAAGCTATAGCCACTCAAAAGCGAAAAAAAAATATTGCGTTAGACAGCGCGAGAAATGCATTAAGTCTTTTAATGTCTTAAAGCAAGGCTCACAAACAGAGGCAAAAGTCAAGCCGTTCCAGATTTCATCTCTGACAATCTCTTTCCACCATGGGCGTTTCACGATTGCACAGAGAAATCGGCTCTCTCTGGCGACTACATTAGCGCGAAATCTGCTCAATGCAGTTTTACGTTCTCATTCTCAATTCGCGTCGAGTGTTTGCTCGCTGCAGGGCAGCTTTCACGCTATTGCTTTTGATCTCGCTATGGTTTTTAGGCCGTTATCTAAACAGCAAGACCAAAGACAGGAGCAGATCTCTGAAAACATATGCGGTGTCACCGCGCAGAGTGGGGTGACACCAGCGCCTTGAACTTGCGTTGACAAATAACAATAAAAAATAAATATTCTCGGGAACTGGTTTTGGTTCCTACAGACATAGCAGGCTGGGAGCATATTTCCGAAAGAAGAGTTGTATACGGTTCATTTCACTGCTATTTCTTGAGTGTGTGGGTCTGTGTTTGTATGCGCATATGTGTTTGTTTGTGTGTGTGTATGTGTGGGTTTGTATGTGTGTGCGCACGGACGCTTCATTTCTCGTTGTCTTTCTCTCCAACTTGAGCATTCAAACTTTTCTGTCTTATTCCCCAGTGTATGGTAGGAAACAAGGCTGGTTTACATCTCTGTCTTTACTTTCTCCTGTTTATTCCTTTGCTTGTTGCGTTTTCCGTGACCAGGACCTTAGCCCTCCTGTTCTGAGCAGTGGCAATGGGAGAACAAAAAGATATTCGAACTTCCATGTAACTTGTGAATGTCCCAAAAAATAATTTTTTATCACTAAACAACTGCTCCTAGAATGTAAACGTAGCCGTTTTACGCAACTTGTCACAGCTGCATGGAGATCTTAAGTCAAGAACCACACGAAAACGAGCATAGTGGATGATGTCACAGGGTGGTGTGAGCGTAGGCGCACGAATGATTTCCCGGCAGCAGAAATGAGACGGAAACAGCAATTTTGTATTGCCACCTCCTTGATCAGCACAACACGAGCAATCAGCCAATCGACGCCTGCGATACAGGCTACAACAACAGAGAGCACGAAAGATGCTTTGCCATCATCCAGCCGCTGTAGTGAAGGGCAGCTTCATTTTAGAAATTTTCGCCCTTTCGCGTTTGCTATTGCATCACCAAAGCAGTAGTAAGATGATGTAGGAAAGAATGAGATATTTTTTTAATTACAAATGTTACGCACACATAAGTTAACTGCCATTCTCTTAAAGTGTCTGGCATCGATAAAGCGCATTCGATCCGAAATTGAATGCGAGCGTGTTTCGGGAACTCATTCGACCGAAACGTCATTTTCGTCGAATGACATTCCTTTCCCGGCGTGACGGCAGACAAAGCACATTACAATCGAATGACATTCGCTGTAAATGAGATTAGATTTGCCGTGTGACAGGGGTATTAGTCAGCCACGGGTTTGACATCTATTTAAGCTGCTTAGCTTGAAAAGTGGAAAAAGTAACACGGTCTATTATGCTTTGACATAGGATGACTCGAAACCATCTTCTTCTTTTATTTCTACATTCGGTAGTATCAACCCCTCCTATTCTCCCAGTTACTCAATTAAAAAGGTGATTGAATATCTCTCCGTAGCTCATATCTCTTCATGGCCTGTCGGCTACGTAAGGTGATTCACAAAGATCCGGATATTATATCTGATTAATTACGCCCTTGCCTTCTTGATCGATATCTTTGGTTTGTCTATCGTTGTTATTAAAGTAACCAGTCTAATTTCAAGAGAGAGAGAGGCCCTCGGAATCTATGATAAAGATAGCGACACAATCAGCGTAGGTGGCTGAAAGAAGATCGTTATATTGTTTAATATTGGAGGATAATGAAGGAGGGGGCCTACTCTATTCGGTTCTTGTTTGAGAGCAACATCATCGTTTGTGACCACACGTAGGGCTAGTTTGTGCCTAGCAAATAGAGGGAGTGCCCAGGCAATGATGCTCCAACAGACAATGCAGGTGACGTCACTGGGCTGAAGCCACCATTTTTAATTACAATTTTTCAGACTTTCTTTGGCGAAGTTGAGAAAATTGTTCTTAACTTGCGCCACACACTCGCGCTCAACTAACCTGGACCACCGATTTAGGGAAAGTCTAGCTTTTGGATAAATGACATTGATGCCCAGTAGCTTAGGTATGCAAGCTCTTATTTATAGGTTTACAACATGACTACCAGGCCCCATACAAGACTTAAAATGAAGCTGAAATTCTCTCTATTTTCACAGACATTGGCACTTTTAACCAAGTAGATTAACAGTTACTCAGACAAATTGGGTTCCAGCTGCATTTTCTTAGCTTTCCAGGCACTGCCTGTATTATTATTGCGTGCTCTTTATTTAAAGGTAACAAGGAGAAAGTTTCTGCAAGGCGATGAGTGCGTGTGCTAGGTTTTTTCGTTACTTGCACTTGTTTACGTATTGCACGTGAAAATTCTGAATAGTTGGAGCAGGCACATACAGCTCGATTAAAATGCACACGTTAAATCGCGAACGAAGTTTGACTCGGAAAACTAGGTCTTCCTTCGTTACCAAACGATACTCAACAGTTATACAGTCTTGTTTTTACATAGTAGGGCGATTGGAAACCGAGCAGTCCACCGCAGACATTTTTTGCTTGCAAGCCATTTCGGTGGTTCTGCTGCGTGGTCGTTTATTAGGCCTTTTATTTTTTTAATAATTATTTACACTTTACTTACACAGCCACAAAGCAATGCGAAGCGGGGGCTGTTATAGATTACAACATAACACAAATCCAGTAGTATGCTATTCGAGGTGCATTTTGTTCTACAATACAAAAACAGAAATTATGCTGGGTGGTACAGAATGAGCAAACATTTTCATACATGCTTTCTAAAGAGGAGTAACTTTGGTTCGTGGAAAAGAATTATCATGATTCTCACGTGTGAATGAATATGTTTCAACTTCATTTGCCACATTTACAGTGATTGCTACTCACTCCATTTACATTTCATTCATGTTCGTGCGAAATTAACAATCTTGCTTTTTAGACTAGGTTGCTTGATCATTCATGATGCAGCACTTTTTGTGACCGTTGATCACTATTATATCATTCCAACTTTTCTATCAGAATAAAATAAGCTGCCTGAGCACATTAAAATGGCTGACACTACCAAAAAGAGTAAAAGAACCAGGCAATCATACATAGTTGACTCAGAAGACCTTGTAGAACTGAGCTAAAAATTTAGATGGCAGTCTAAGAACTCATACGTTAAAAGAAAAATATGCTTATTATAATCGCTCACTCAATATTTTGACAGATTTAATCACACATTTCGAGTTGATTGGCGCTAAAATTTTTATTGCATAACTTTTGATGGCACTGGGTGATGCCTGATAGAGAGCAGCAACTATAAGCGATTAAGCACATAATGCGGAAACGTTTTGGATTCAGTCAAACACAAAGGGTCTTACTACGCTGCAGAACATCAAGTTTATATGTAAAATACAAAAAAAGAGTAATTTGGGACGCAATCTAGTGACTGCGCAGACCCTCAGCGTAAAAGCAGCTGCATAGCTCCGTGTCGTGAACGGCATGCTCGACCAAGCTAACGTCGTTCGAAGCGTGAAAAATGAATGAGGTGTTCCCGCCAGAAGGCACTGGGAAAAAAAGAAAGGAGGACAATGAGCAGAAGGAGACTCTTTGTGAGCACCAATACTGAAAGAAGGGCGGAGAGACAAGAGTTACTGACCATTACCAAAGAGGGGGAGGCGCGCACTGCAGCCCTATCTTTACACTTCTCATCTTTATCTGGGCGTCTGTAACAAAAAGGAGAACAGGGGTAACTGATGCCACGAGAAGGAGATGAGGCCTTGCCCTGTATTGCGTATGGGAAACAGTGTAGTTGACGTAAAATTAAGTATTTTCAACAGAAAGAAATTGGGTCTCAGTATAACTTCACGAAGACGTCATATTCGCTCCCTTGCCCCCTTCCTCAGAACAGGGTACCCAGCCGGCCTGAGATCTGGCTAACCTCCCTTTTCTTACTTTCCTCCTCCTCTTCCTGGAGCTGTGGTTACGACCATCTGTCTTCAGCAAATCTGTCAGGAACATGGTTAGGTGATGACACGAAACATCCTTTCCGGTATGCCACCGTTGCCCTACGTCAAGCAAGAGAATAAGGCCGTCTATCTACATTTTTACAATAAAACAGACAAACAAGATTGCTCAATCTGTTGCGTCAGTCATCTCATACCTGCTGGACTTACGCAGAATTTATTACAGTAATACGTCTTAAATATAATCAATATACACGAAACGAAGACGCCTGTATTTATATGCGCGCATAAAGTCAATAAAACTGTCATTTGTAGCGTGCTCTTTGCGCCCCCACATACAACAATAAGTAAATGCTATGTTCGCTGATTCCGATAGATAGATAGATAGATAGATAGATAGATAGATAGATAGATAGATAGATAGATAGATAGATAGATAGATAGATAGATAGATAGATAGATAGATAGATAGATAGATAGATAGATAGATAGATAGATAGATAGATAGATAGATAGATAGATAGTATTGGCATAACAAATTCAAATTTGCTGAACCTATGCACACACCCGCGCGAGTAAACCTACTGGCACTCACGCAAGTGATGAAATGAAACATTTAAGTGAAACAGTTAGGCTTTGTGCAGACAGCAAATTATCAAAGCTTGGTTACAAATAAAACTGACCCAACTTCGAGGTTAATCTTCTTATTGCCATCACTTTCTTTTAAAGCGACTTCTTATGGCGTAACTCACGGTATATTATCTGAAGACATGCTTCAATTATTAAAATCTTAGAATCTCTCACTGCTGAAACAATAATGCAATGTTAATGCACGTTGCAGTGTTACAATATTGCAACGTTAGCGAATGGCTTCACGAGAAAACGAGGACTTCACAAAGCGACTATGAGAAATTGAAAAAAAGTAATAAAAATTGTGGGAATTGCCAACAGGTCTTTAATAATATTGTGAGTCAAGTCTAGATACTCGCTAAGCGTGACAGTCAGCGACCAAATAAGTTCGTTACTAACGGCTTATTAAGGGCGAACTCATTTTGACTGAGAAGCACATCAGTTCCTCCAAGCGAGAACTTACAGCCGATGGCAAATGTTCCTTAATGAGTCATCTAGTGCTGCTTTGCGCACGCTGTAATGAACTGCAGGGTCCCTTCGTTAATTACACTTATCGCTGCTCCTTGATCACCTCTTTACTGGCTCAGGTAACTAACCAGCGTTGTAATATTTGCCGGAGCATTGGGAACTCACCAAGCGACTATTATAATTTTTGTAAAGCGATATAACGCAAGTGACATTGTCGGGTCACTGAACGATGATTGCGTTGACCAATGGTGCTAACGGTACCAATTATATGTCGTGCTACTACATTGAATTGATTACCAAAACTTGTTCTAAGGGAACGCCCTTTAACTAACTTCCATCATTGCAGACACATAAAAGCAAAAAAAAAATTACATATGCATTTTACGCAATTGCCATTACCATTTTGAGCTGAATGGTGGAGCTGTTCCTGCTAATTGGCCCACCACGGTGATCTAGAAGTTATGGCGCTCGACTGATGGCCTGATTGTCGTTGGATGAAATATCTATCTCGGCGGGCGCATTTTCAGTAGAGCTGCAAATGCTTTAGGCCCTTGCACTTATGATTAGATGCAGGTTAATGAATTCCAGGTGGTCAAAACTTCCCGAGCCCTGCACAGCAGTGTACCATATAATCACATTGTGTTTTTTTGTATTTAAACACCAACAATTATATGTTCATGCTTATTAAAACAACTCAAGGGTTACGCTTACAAATTGACGCGATGGATTGTGTTCATCGTGTTGCAATTGTGCCAACCAGGCTTCATTGTTTGCACAGTTGCACTCCTAACGCTCACAATAGACTCAGGTTATGTCCCTTATACAACCATAACAATGTTTTTGGACAGATGCGCGGTTATTTTCAGGTGTTTGTGATGTCGTAAGCGGGACCCGTGAAAAGTGCGTGTTCTCCAGGCTAAGGCACGTTGCCGGGCTAGTTGGTCGAGATTCATCATTTTCACTGGTATAGCGCACCACGACAAGGACACACACAAAGGAGAGATGCACACACACACAGCGCTAACTTGCAACTAATGTTTTATTTGATCACACACGCTGTTTATACCACAGTAGACCGATAAAACCTGGATAATGTCACGTCAAGAATACAGCACAGCCCAGCACAGCACAGTCCAAGTATTTCTTTTTTTATCTCTTTTTTCTCTCTGCCGTTTTCTCCCCACTCGATAAATGCAGTTACCTGCTGTGAGAGAACACCACCCTACACTACGACAACACGAAAACTTTATACAAAATTATGTTCCGTAATTTTTCAAAGGCTGCAACCAACACGATAACGTCAATGTAGCCGAATTTTCACATCAACAACTCTTTACTCTGGAAAAATTCGCAATACGCCTAGCGGATGCGCCTCTCAGATAATGAGATGTGCAACTGGCTCCCTGGCTCCTGTTTTTTTTTTTAACATACTGAAATCACCTCTGAAACACCAGTCCAGAGACTATCCCGTCAATTGAGACAGCCCTGTGTGCACCTAGGAGCTAGAGTTGGAAATGTTTACACTGTAGAGAGATAACGACGTACGAGGTTCAGAAGAATATATAAATTCCAGAAGAAATATAAATTCTAGAAGAAATAGACATTTCAGAAGAAATATAAATACCATAACGCAGTTTCCTTGTCACGCAGCAAATGAAGCAAAGTACTCTTCGATGAAACAAAAATATCTATTACAAACACACACAGTAGGCACCGATAAAGCTGCCTCTCTTGAAAGGCCCCTATTATTCAAGCTCTTAGCGGGTGCCCGACAAACTTCCACAAACCTCTCCACAATTCAGACTTCTCCACCTAGATTGAACGCTCACAAAATAGAGGTATTTTTCCCTGGCTAAGGGTGGTGCCATTAGCCGTCTTTTGTTTTGATGCTATCAACGAAGAAAAAAAAAGAAAGCGGCATAGTGTTTGGAGAAACGCTCTTCCCTGGTCAGTGCCTAAAAAAAAGTCCTGGCGTTCTCCCTAGATCGATTCTGGATAGAGCACTGCCAGCGCTGGCTAGATGCTGCTTACTGAGGCGAAAGGCTTCAATTCCCCATCAAACAAAAAAAGGAACCATAGCGCGAGAGATTCAATATATTATGATCTGATGACGTTAGAGACCACGAATACATGTGACGTCATCTAGACGTCACTATAACGTCACATGACACGCTCTTTTAGTCAAAGGTGAGCCGATCACACAGGCGGTGCGACATCAAATGAGGTGAAAAAAGCTTGCAGTGCCTTCGATCCCGGAGGCAATGCATAACGTTGTCAGGGGCTGAAAGTTTTTTTTTTTTTTGGGGGGGGAGGGTGGTGGGCTGGAGGATTATAGATTGACTGAAAAGAGAAAAATGACTTTAGCCTTCAACTCATCTGAGGCGAATGCACGAGAGACTCCGTGAGGTTTTCTTTTTTCGTTTTTTTAACTGGACGAGACACACACATTCTTTAGCACTACCGTGTTTCGACAGAGAATAGTTTAAGGTATAGTTGTAAATATAAGCCAGCGTTTTCTCCAATACCAGAGCATTTCCCTTGCGGACATATCGAAAAGTACAGAAAATGAAACCCTCTCGAAAACTGTGGGTTATCGAAAGCCAAGCTTTTAGTAAAGCCGTTTTTCATAAGACAATGTTTTTAAGGTGCTGCTCTTTAAGGTGATGTTCTTTATCTGCTGTAGAGCACTTTCATCGTTCACTTTCCACGTGCTATTCCGAACTTTCGATATTTCTTAATGATTGTGCAGTCTTGGCCATGATGATTTATGAGTGTGGCATAAATACAGCGGGAAAGGTAATGGAAAGTTGCCGATAAAGAATAAATTGCCGTCATTTTTTAGAGGTGAGGCAAAGACGCTTTTCTGTTGCACCAAAACTAGTAGGACAAAACTCCCGGTTTGTTAAGGCAGTCATTTTAACACATCTGATATGAAACTCAGTTGGCGTGAATAACTTTCAAAGAATAACGCTGATTAAGTAAACGCCCCTCACGATTTGTAAAGGAGCACTTCGAGGATGGTATGACAAGTTGTATGCAGTACAGTCTATTTCTATGCAAGTGTCGCAAGTGATGGTCTCAGTGACGACGAGCTATGTCTAATAGATGTATGATTTGAATAGCCTGTTTGTAACGGTTTAAAAAATAGCCCTACATCTTGGAGTGATTTCAGAATTTATTTTGGCCCCCAGTGGCTTAATGTATAGGACGTCCACTTCAGCTGCGCGAAATGGGTGGTTTGAATCCTACCTAGAATTGAATAGGTTGCTAGGGACGCGCGCGCCCGCAGCTGTTGCTATAGGAGAGGGGGGTGGACGGATCCCGACAGACGTCTGACATAGCCTGACTAAGAAATGCATTGGATTGGAATGAAAAAAAAATATTTTTGTCCTGCAGTACGCACTTGGCGCGTAGCGGGCGTCTCCCACGTAGAGACCAACAGGGAAGACCTGGCTTCTGAGAGACCTTTCCCTCTTGTTTGAGGTGGAGTCAAGATGAGCCTTCCTACACTCCCAGAGCATGTGTGCGAGTGTCGCTGTGGGTCCACACGAAGGGTACTCATCACTGGGGTACGCATCGGAATAGAAAACGTGAAGATTGGCAAGGTTTGGGTACGTGTGAGTTTGTAGTAAGCGTAGAAATAGCGCGTTTGGTCTGTTAAGCTTGGAACTTTGGGGTGGAAAAATACAGCGTTAGAGGTAAAAGTGCTTTTTGATGTCGTTGTGCATAATGGGTGCATCCCAATTTGTCTCTTTCTCAGAGAGATGGTGTTACCCTAGGCGGTGTGGTTGGTAAGTGTGCACACTGCATCATGGGTGATCTCGTTGAGATTGGACGGGCACCCGGCACTTGACTGAGATGAGCGAAAACCAGATGACAGTGTGGTGCTTCAGGGAACTCGGTTCCGAGCTGTGGAAGATGCGTAAGGCCTGGTCGGAGACAAAGCCACATTCGAAGGCTTTGATGGTCAGTCTGGAGTCACTGTAGATGACTACCCGTTTGCTTTAGAGCACGCATAGGGCTATAGCTACTTGCTACTCTACCTCGGGGTTTTGGGTGACAATCGGGGCGGAGTTAAGAATCCGCCGCGCGGATGAGACCGCGACCGCGGCGAAGGCTTGGTCATTTAGATAGGCAGCGGCGTTCACAAACGAGTCGTCCTCCGCTTTCACGTCTATATGCTTGAAAATGGCGGTCGCGCACGCCAGGCGGCGGCCTCTATCGTATTCGGGGTGTACATTACGCGGAATGGAAGAGATCGGGATAAGGTCACAGATTTCACGGGGAGTCCTTGTAAACTGTGGGAGATCCCTGGCCGCCGTGGAAAAGAAGCCGAGCTGGTGAATTAAAAATATGGCAGTTCGCCTTGGTGGTAGTGTGTCGGGTCAGTTGCACTCGTTACTGGGCCTTCGCTATCTCTTCACGTTTTGTGTAAGCCAAGCTCGCAGAGTTTGTGCGTCGCAGTGATGATAGAGAAGCCAAAGGCTCGTTTGATGACCTTTAGAATAAAGGCTTTGAGTTAATCGTGCTCTACACGAAGCCATTTGTGTATAGAAGTGACGTATGTAAAGTGTACAAAACAAACGTGTGCATACTAGACGCAGTAGGTTGTCTTCTTTGAGGCCACAGTGCCTGTTGGCCCTCTAAGTAGGAGTAGTAAGGCGTTCTCAGTCTTAGTCCTGGGCTTCTGTGCCCGTTTGGGTGTTAGTTCTGCGGGACTTGATGCTCATGCCCAGAACCCTGATGTACAGTCTCCACAATGTCTTCCCCGGGGACTGTACGACCATCTCTGATGTAGAGTGTGATGTTGCGTTCCTCCGGGGGTTTCCACTCTTTGGTTTCGGCACCCAGGCGTTTGGACAAGTATATCAGGGGCTCCCAATTTGCGGGGGAGCACTAGCGGCTCAAAGTGAGACTTGGCGGTTTTCATGTCCTCTGGAAGGGTGGACTTAATGAACCAACCGACCCAGCATCATATGATTACATCATCCGCATAGATAGTGTGGTTAAGCCTATCGATTTGGGAGAGTTGTTTGGAAAGCCCGATCACCACGAGATGGAAGAGCGTTAGTGAGAGAATGGATCCTGAGTGGTGCCTCACTGTCCGCTTCGCTTTTTCCGACTCCAGGTCTCCCACGTGGAGGACGGGTCTGCGTCGAGTGAGGATAGAGCGGACAAAGTAATAAAACCGATGCCCCAGGCCGAGGTCTACGATCGCTTTCATGATGGACGAGTGCGTTATTTTATCGAAGTCTATTTCTAAATCCAGGCCGAGTATTGCATGATTGTCCCGAGTGTTCCCTCCACCGAGAACTTGATGCTTTAGAAGTAACATGACGTCCAAAGTGGATAGTTCTGATCGGAAGCCGATCACGTGGTGTGGGAGCCAGTCATTATCTTCGTGGTATCGACCGAACTTCTTGAGGACGACGGGCTCAGCCACTTTTCCCGCACACGAATTGAGTGATATGGGGCGTAGGTCATCTAGGATCTGTGCCTCACCTGGTTCAGGAATGAAGATCGTGTGAACGAGTTTCCAGGCATCGTGTAGCTCACCCTTTTTCCGTATTTTTTTGATGCAGTCGGCGAAGTAAGTGACGGAGGGATCGTCCAGGTTGCGTAGAAACTTGTTGGTGATGTCGTCGATGCCAGAGGCGGAGCGACCATTCAGCTCTTGGAGAGCTTGGCGCAACTCTTCGGTCGAAAAGTTGACGTCTAAGTGGGTGTTGTCGCTACCACAGTAATAAGTGCGAGGGGTCACAGGGCCCGTGAGAACGGTAGATACTTGTGTACGAGGTTCTTGACGACGTCCTCTGGTAGTACCGTTCCTTTAGCTTGATGGAGTATCTTCACAATCGAATGACGCTGCTCCGTGCGGGGGTCAGTTTCGCTAAGGAGAGGTTTGAGTAGGTTCCATATTTTGCCATTATGATTCAGACCGTCAATCGAGTTACAAAACTCTTCCCACTGCTTTTTGAAAAGGGTGCGAGTTATCCATCATGTTCTTGTTCAGCTCAGATACGCTTTTGTGTAACCTTCAATTCAGGCGCTGGCCCCTCCAGCGGGCCAGTAGGGACTGTTTCGCCTCGAGCAGGTAGGCGAGGCGACTGTCCATCTTCTCGGTTGGTATAGGTTCGTACTGATGGCTTTAGTTGCCTTAACGACATCGTCTTTGAGCTGGGCCGTCCAGGTGTCGAGGCTTGATGTGGTATCGGAAAGGGGTCGTTCTGCATGGGTCTTGTGGAGGAGGTCTCAATAGACAGACGTGTACGACTTGGTCTTCCTGCTGACTGTGGGGTGGTGTACGGCTAATAGGAAATCACCACTACCGAGATCTACCGTGAGGTTCGACCAGCGGGAGTCAGGAATATTCTTGACAACGCAGAGATCCGGCACAGTGTTTCTGCGTGGGCGTACCTACCTAGAGATACACACTCAATAAAATGAGATGGCTTCCCACCTATCCGGTGCCCGGTTGTATACGGTGTGTGTGGACGCGGTATGGACTTGCTCTCAGAATTATGACGCAAAAACCTAAACTTTTGTAATGACAAATGACAAGAGTGAGTACACAGACGACCTCACCATTGAGTCCAAAGAAACGTAACTACTGTGGTCACTTACCAAACCCGCAACCTTGTAACCAATAGCACAACGCCAAAGCCTCCACTCTACCGCGAATGGTCTGTAGTAAATAGCCTTCTGTTGCACACTGAATTTTAATAAACAAGCAGCTATATCGGTTGTTCTCTGCAATCAGGTTGTTGAGATTGGGTGACATTGAATTAAAAATTGCAAACACTGCATGTTCAAAACTTTCTGGTGAGCTTCACAAGACTTTTGTACTGCTGAAGACAAGTGGCCAAGCGAAATACTAATACTTGTTCAAGGTAGTCACATGACATAGTCTGATTATTTCTCATACTTATTACGTTTTCGCTCATTCGGATAAGAAATTTAGTGAAATAAAAAGTACAGAGAAGCACTCAAGCTTTAGATAGTCCTAATACAAAAAAATTGTCGCATTATATCCGCAAGGGTATACAGAATGCTTGGTCAACGTTAAAGGCACCGTTAAGGGTTCATAAGAGCAAATGAATTGACTTTACTCGGCGTACAAGAGTATGGCAAGAGCTCGATTGAATGGCAAAAGAAGTCAGAAACAAAATGTGAATAAAAGGCTTATAGCAAAGAAGACCGAAACAAAAAGACCTCGGAAAACACGAGATAACAAAAGGCATGATTCATATAACGAGTAAAGGAATGAATTCGATAGGTTATGAATAAAAGAAAAGCAAATGAAATAAATAACTGAAAATAGCCATGAGTGTACACGAGTGATAAAACATGATGGAAAGAGGGAAAATGACATATGCCCAAAAGGGCGAGCGTAGAAACGACATAACCCTACGGCAAATTGTAGAAAGGCATAAAAACATAAATCAAAGGAATGCATCAAATGGGGGCTGAAGTAAGGAAAGCAGGGAAGAAGGTGTTTCACACACCTCACTTTTTACGCCTCATAAATAGAAGAAGAACGTCCCCGCACTGCTACCACTGCGATCATGTCGATGCGTAAGAGGAGCATATTCTTTTGGAATGTCTGCAATACGATCAACAACGTGCTGAACTGAGGGATTGCTTGAACCGACTTGACAGTAAATCATTCACAATTACAAAAATACCTGGACCGTGGGGGCATTCAGATAATTAAAGGCGCGCAGTGACATGATTTTCTACTGAACAAAAATCTAATGAACTGTCTTTAGTTCATATCATACCTTGCCGCTATTTTTACGAACTCTATCCGCAATGTAATACCGATATATTAACTGGACTATGCTGTGCTTATCCGTGCATTATATGCCCTCTAATGTATATAGTGTTGTACTTATTGCCTTTGATTAGTTTCTTTTTCTTATTTTATTCTTATTTGGCTTTCTCTGTGTTTATATTGTAAATTATTGTTATGATGTTGGGATAGCCGGCTCTAACATAGCCTACCTTCCCATGTTCCATGAAATATAAATAAAAAATACGAAAATGTAAAAGAATAGAAAGAAATAAAATGACCGAAAAGACAAAAAAGATCGTTTCAAGTACCCGGAGAGAGTGCTCGACGAAATAAGAAGGATATAATTAAAGGACAACAGGAAAGGGAAACAAGTGAGAAGAGTATAAACAGCAAAAAGAGAAAAGTTAGTCAACCAAGCGGCAACCAAAAAGCTAATTGACGAAACGACGTAGGCACAGAGAAAGAAAAGAAGTGGTATTCCACGAACCGTTCCCTGGTCGCATAGCCTGATTTAATGCGACCCACTAATTGCGACACCAGACGTCGTCATGGACTCTGTCAGCGCAATAATCTCCGCGTGACTCATTGTGGCTGCGGCCGGCAACAATGCGAGGAATGGACGGTAACATAGCGAAAGCAATTTGCTCCACTCACAGAGACCCGCATCTCTCCGCGAACAGCAAGCGCAAAGAAAACAAAGTGAAAAGAAAGACGTATTCTGATGAGGAAAAATTTTTCAAAACTTTCAGGGCAAGAAAGCGGCTTTCTCTGTGAGGTTGAAACTGCCTGTGGGCTGAAGACTCCGTAATAATACAAAAATAAAAGCGGTGCACGGAAATGGGACTGCCTAGGAGACTTTCACACTACCTAAACAATTAGTGTGGCGGTGTGCACTGTTTGCTAAACCCACAAAAGTAACACTTGTAGCCACCAGCATAAAAATTAAGTTCCGTTTTCAGGCCTGAAGCGCAGAAATCTTGATAAGATTCAGCTAAAAAGAATAAAAGTCTAAGCCAGAACTGATAGAAGTGACAACTCCTACCGTCTCCTTATATTGTAGCCACATGGGGCATCTCGATTAATTCAAGTGGGTAATTAGGGCATCCTTCCACGGTCTCGCAAGAGAGTGCACCTTAAGCGAAGCATAACTAGCCGACAGAAGAAGCTCCTAGCTGTTACGAGAGTGAAGATGCCACCGCTCTTGCCAACATATATAATATCTCTGTAAAATAAATAATGCTTTCAGAAACATGGCGGTTTATAATTATTGCTTATATACATATGTACAACTGTGGCGAAACGTTCTATGTCTTGTCGTTGTACTCACGTTGCAGTTCATGTGTTATTCTTCGCTTGAGGCAGTAGTTGTTATTACTTGCGTGAGGCAGCAGTCGTAGACGTTGGCAGCATCAACGTCTGAGTCTGAGTATGAGTCTGAGTTTTTATTTCAGACATGCATACAAAAAATACATGGCTGAATAGGAAGGCAAAAAAGTCACACAATCGCGGCAAGACGTTGCTCGCTCCCCCCCCCCCACCCGATACATCTGAACTGCGGTATACACCAAAACAGTAATAGCACAGACTAAAGTGTAGCATAATAAACAAGAACTCAAAAGCAGAAAAACTCGGTGCACAAGCAGACGACGTGATTGTCGTCTGCTTCCTCACCGATGTGTAAAATCACACATCATAGCCAAAATAACAGGAGCTCATTTCTGACGATTGACGAGCAGTGTTCAGTGTATAGACAGCCCAGGTTTGCACCAACATGCGTTATTTATGCGTTCCTCATAATCATATCGTAATTTTAGGACGTTATTCTCCAACAATACTTATTGAAATGAAGTATTTGTGTGCTATGAAGTGAGCATGCAGTATCAGTCATGAGAAGAGAGCGTAAATTACCTGCGGGTCATTTATGGTGTCATGCATGTATGCATTCCACATGTATATATGTATAGAATTTCTATACTGTAGAGTACGAGCGCATACTGGTACATGTGTACATTGTCCTGAATTACTAACAATGAATTATTTGCGGCTTGTTTACCACAAAAGCATTATATAAGAACATATTGTACACGTTCTCGTCCCAGTAACCAGCTCTATACACACCAAGCACGATATACACAAAGCGCCTGGGCGGTCGCATGCAGCCATCACATGGTCTAACGGTGGCAAATCGAGGTATAGAAATAGAAAAGAAAAGAAAACAATTCACAAAGATATAGAGAAAAAACAAAAGAAAAGGATGAAAAGCAGAAATAAAGAGAAAAAAGGCAGGGAAAAGGCGGAAATAAGGTGAAGCCTCAAACTTCGCCATTAAGAGTTAAACATGATAGTGACATCCTGTCACAAGTGAGTACTTCAACCACTTAGTGCATAGTTTTATATTATATCACGTTACCGGAGAAGTTTAAGTTGTGGGTTACTATAATGGAATCGATATAGTTGAAAGTGGCTTTTGTCAATTCCTTCGCATATATGACTGCATTCTATGTAGCCTAAAGGGTAGCATGCTTTGAATCACGAGCATTTGTGCGCGTGAAATCTTTGCTAACTTGCTATGCACGCGCTACGTATAGTCTTAAGAGAATGAACGCAGTAATGTGTGTGCCATCTGTAATGAATGGCCCACTTAAAAGCACGAAGTCTTTATGATAATCAGCAGACGTTGTGACGCCCGATGACAATGCACGCTTGTACCACGCAATATTACTGCCTTATTACATGCTATATTGTGAAGCCCCTATACCAGACCTGTCTGTTTGTAAAGCATGAACATTACTTCCACTGCATTTTCAATTGATTGATTGATTGATTGATTGATTGATTGATTGATTGATTGCTTGAATGATTGATATGTAGGGTTTAACGCCGCAACATCACCATATGATTATGAGAGACGCCGTAGTGGAGGGCTCCGGAAATTTCGACCACCTGGGGTTCTTTAACGTGCACTCAAATCTGAGCACACGGGCCTACAACATTTCCGCCTCCATCGGAAATGCAGCCGCCGCAGTCGGCATTCGATCCCGCGACCTGTGGGTCAGCAGTCGAGTACCTTAGCCACTAGACCACCGTGGCAGGGCCACTGCATTTTGAAGCAGAGAAAGTTATTTTAACTGTATTTCCGAGCAAACGCGTGGCTGTGTGGTATTACTAGCTTGCCACGAAAACGACCAACATTGGTTCCTCACTCGGACCTGGAAATTTGTAATGTTTACTATATTTGCATCGTTCTCGATGTTTGGGTCACGCACAAGGTGATTTTTCACTCACAGCAAACGAGGCGCACGCCGACATGAATGCCAGATTTTCTGCGAAATGAGCTTTCTAACGCTATCGCCTTATAAGTAAGAAAAAGATAAAGAAAGAAACAAAGAAGAATAGAAAAAAACTGAAGTGAAACTCCTTCAGCCTTGTTTAACTAGTACGAAGTGACCTCAACGTTTTTTCGTGCAGATTACTGCACAAAAAAATGAATCAAGCAATATATATCGTCAGGTGACTTGCCGCAAATATTTACGGGTAAGAAAAAGAACACTTTCTTTTATTCTTGTCTCCCTTTCTCCTTGGTTCTCCCCTCTTATTTCAGTGCTTGAACTCGTGCTTAACAAGGTTCCTCATTGAATCCGAAGATTTTGATGGTAACCATTGAGAAATATTTTTTTCCTGTATTTCTTTTAGTTTCCACTCTTACACGTGAGAGTCCAAGGGAAGTCCATTATTCTGAAGTCTGCTAAGTACATTCGGATCCTTTTGTCCTCTTTCTTCCCTTAGCGAAGCTTACAATTCCGGGTGCCAGGGCTGATCTTGCCTTTGATATCGCGTTGTATTCTTTCTTTGTTTTCGAGGACGCAATTTTGTTTGTTTCTAACTTGGTCACTGGCTATGAATGAAATAAATAAAAGCAGTGCCCCTTTATATACGACGAGCATAAAAAGCTATCAGCGAAGGCCAAGAGCCCATGGCTGCGAGGAACGCTGCGCACCAAGAAAGTGTGCGCTCTAATGGTGCCAAAGCCAATTTCGCTAATCTTCTAAATTGGTGCTAAGAGAGCAGTGCTTTCTTAGCCAATCCGGAGTGCCAGTTGATGGCATTCTTCTTAAACAAATTTGAAATAAAAAAACTTGCCTGTAGTTTTATGGGGTAAAATTGAAGAAAATACATTCGATGCTTTTTTTTGTCGAACTTAGAAAAGAAGTAAAACGTGAGTTCCGACGTTCGTGAAGTCGGAAACTTGTATTTGCTGTAGAATGTGTAACCCTCTAATAACAAAGCTTATTGGAAACTCACGTGATGTGATGAGAGTTAATACTTCAGGACCACTACATTTACTATCATAATTCGAGTAATATTGTCAAATTACCACTGCTTAATACGGAAAAGATATCACACTTTTGAAGACAATGGTACTCTGTAGCTCGATCGGGCGCACGGGATGGTTATGCGATGTAGCACAATAAGCACACATAGAGCAAACAAAATTATGCATAAGATTTTCTCTCTAGGCAAGATCTGGGTGTAATTTTGTAAAACAGACATCATGGACCATTATTTGAATGCCCATATAATTATTTTCGGCTCCGGGCATATTATGTCAGTATGTGTTCCAGTCTTATGTAATCTCCTAGAGTAAATTGAACCAAGGTGTAAAAAAGCCGAACGTACGTTAACTTTCAAGAAAAATCCAGTGATAACCCACATATTCTGTGTTTAAACATATTTTAACACAGTCATGACTACGCGGACAAAAGAGAAGAAAGAACAAACTGCAGCTCGGTCTAGCGTAGTCACTGTCGTCTCCTGTGTCCGCGTAGTGGAGCGCCGCGTTAAATTATGTTTACGTACTGTCGCCAACTGGCCCAGCTTTCAGTCCTCTTACATTCTGTGGTGTATTATCACTGGGTATCACAGAAAGTAGTGAGGCTTCCACATTCTGCGTCAATTTCTGAGTCTATAAGTGCCAATTATGTATCCACAAGTTATCATTATCTACGACTGGCATCATGATGTTCCGAGAGTTACTCAAGAAAGCTGTAACAGACTGTTGCAAAGTTCTAAAATTGTGTGTGCCTTTTTACTAGTTTTATATTTTTCCTTATGCATTGTCTTCAATATTTAAGAAAGTTAGGGAAACGGCTGCAACACAGTCGGCTGTCTCCGATTTTCGAAGTCTTAATTCGAATAGAAATGGAAGGAAAACACTGAAGAAAATGTGAAAAAAAGTGCTTCAGGAACTCTAATCAGACCACAAATATACCTTGTGTGGTAATGGGCAATGAGACAGTAGTCCCCGCCGCGGTGGTCTAGTGGCTAAGGCACTCGGCTGCTGACCCGCAGGGCGCGGGTTCGAATCCCGGCTGCGGCGGCTGCATTTTCGATGGAGGCGGAAATGTTGTAGGCCCGTGTGCTCAGATTTGGGTGCACGTTAAAGAACCCCATGTGGTCGAAATTTCCGGAGCCCTCCACTACGGCGTCTCTCATAATCATAGAGTGGTTTTGGGACGTTAAACCCCACATATCAATCAATCAATCAATGAGACAGTAGTCAAGTAACTACAATGCACCCATAAATAACGCACTCAGGTGAAAAAGAAAGCACATGAACATTCAGACAGGTGTGCCAGGGCAATCACATTGCAAGAAGAACAATTATTACCAAGCATGGTACCATGACATAAACAGCAATAACACAATCTTGAATAGTCTCAACACGAAAAAACGAGAGGCAACCACAACCATTACTAACCAAGACTAGAGCTACGCCGTGTTTCGCTTGGTCAGGCGGCGGGCAGTTAGACGGTACACAATAGATGGTACACGAGCATTGAAAGCTGGGCGATCTGGTAAGTGTTTATCTTCTAGAAAACTGCGCATCAGACGGGACATAAACAACGAGCGAAACAAGAGAGACTGCGATCATCTGTCCCATTTCGTTCCTTCTTTGTGCGCCGTCTACTGCGCAGTTTGCTGGAAGATGTTATACAAGCGATATCCAAAGCCCGCTAATCACAGAAAGCTATCACAGCAGTATAAATAGCGGATCGCATTCTCTGGAACCAGCAGCCACAATAAGAGTAAGACCACCTGCTCAAATATTAGCGCTAAATTACCGCTAGTCCTTTATTCTTCATCGAAGCTAAAAACCGCGAATCAAATGAAGTGATATATTAGTGACTTCACAATATAGAATGACAATCTTGTTAGACCATGAAACTTAGCTTTAAGTCGTTTTCTGGTGCTTACTTGATTATTTTGGCCTCGCTGAATAGGGCTTATAATGTGAAGTGGCTTTATGGGATAGCACGACACTACGGCCCTTATATGTCTACCGCACTCGCAGTCGTATCATTCGAGGGGTGAATTGGCGGGTTTAACATTATGAACTGAATCACTGCCATAGTTTTGCGCAGCACCTGCACTGAGACTTCGAATCTTCTTTACTTAAAAAAAGATGTACAACTTCAATTAACTCTAGAAGTGAGTAGGTTCTGTCTGAAGGGAGTGAAATGCGAATGATGATGATACTTACTATTTTTCCCGTTTCATGAACCCACTACCCAAATAGTCCATTACGTGTGCATGTAAATTTTTATTTCTCTATTTCTTCTTTTTTTGCAATTACGTTTTTGTGTGATCCAGAGCGCTTTCCTACCTTTCAGGCTAAAGAAATGATGATGTTTGCATTGCCCTACGCGACATTGGTTTTCTTAATGGCTTCGGTACAGTGCGACTAGTGATACCAAGATATTTCTCTTGAAATCTTCCGCACAATTTACGAAGAAGTAAGGCAGGCACGCACAACCCCATGATCACTGATTAATGACAGTCAGCTTAAACATCGACGTTTCTATCAAGAGAAAAGAGCCTGGAAATTTTCCCAGACGCGGAACAAAAATACGGGGCACAAAATGACCTCGTTAGCGTCGGCTCCTTTTCGAAGAACAGGCCGGAGGTAATGCGTACAATAGTATCCTCCTTATTATTATTATGACCTCTACTCTACTTCCCGAGAGGAATCGTAAATGGAGGCGACCGTTACGATGAAGGTTATGTTTGCCTACGAATGCTAGCGTTCAGTAAATTATTCCTAATATCAAGCAGTGCTGCTATATTATGGTTAACTGACGTAATACGAACAATGCTTGCCCACTGTATGACAAACACTCAACAGTAAACTACTGCCACTCTTTGTTTTCTTAACAGCCATCCGTCGTAACCGCAAACAAAGGCTATCATGTTCAGAAACCGCCACGCGCTATCGTCGTCTTCTCCTTCGTCTTATTCATGTTTCGATTAGGTCCCAAAAAACGCTCGCCGATTTGTCCGGCGTGGGATAGAATAACTCCTAAGGGTAGAAGAGAGATATATAGAAAGTGAAAGACGGAATTTTTTGCGAGAGCAATATTAGGTGAAGTGGCATTCGAACAAAAGTAGCTACGAGCCGAAGTTGACCATGGAAGGAATGAAGACCACTAACTGGCCACCCCGTAAACACTGGATCTTGACCTCCGAGGCAGTGCTGGTGGGATATTTCTCCCGTGAGTTGTTGAACAATGACACACAGGAACGTCTTTGAACAATAACACAAAATCGGCGTCTTCTGCTTCTCATTGCCCATAAGCAGCGATTGGCATGTTCCAGTAGAAAACACCGGTTCATAACTGCGTGCTTAGCGCCCCCCCCCCCAGGTTTCTCTCTTGCGCAATGCCACTATAAGCGCCAGCGTCAATGTCGCCGCCAGTATAAGCGTTAGGACCAGCACAATCTCTCAATACAAGTACACCGTCTCCCGCTCAAGCAAACTTATCTGCCCGCTGCTTCGCATCCGCACATGGTTGCCTTTAGCGGGAGTTTGTTAAATTGTCTTTTTTCATCGCATTTACAATACATTTACTACTTTTAACATACCCTCACTTTCCTTGGCATTATTGCCTGTTAGTTTTCATTGATACGGTGTCTAACAAAGAGAAAAGAGCTCCTAAAAATATCCACTTCTTTTCTTCAAAATATATGCTATCATATACGCTTTAAAGCTAACCAATGTGGTAAATATGGATAGTGTGACGCAAGTGCCGTAAGTAGTCTCTCCTTGAGAAAATAAAACTGTGTAGTGTCAATTTGTTTCTTGGTTTAAAAATGGGAACAATTGAGATAAAGATGTTGCTTAGGCGTGATGGTATGGCATCGTGAAAAACAGTACATCATTTTTCACGACCAATTATATCATTTTACCTTGCCTCTACATCTAAATCTACGTTGATTGATTCCACTCGGAAAGTTGTGTTCTTATGGACATTGCTGGCAGGCCACAGCAATCACTTAAAGAGCTGAAGAGAAGCGGACTTATGTTCGCAACACCCAGGACTCAGCTGGAGTGGTACGATTAAAGACTGCATTTGGAATCAATGGGATGTGAAATTAACTTTCCATTAGAGCACTAAAATGTTAGCTGAGCAAAGTATGCAGGTACTCGAACAAAATCTCAATTCTGACACTTGGTGTAAGCTTCTTCATGGGTGCATATAAGGAATTTTTGAATGAATGAGACCACAAGACGAGCTCCAATAAGAATATTGATTACTTCGGCGCCCCGTCGCGGTGGTCTAGTGGCTAAGGTACTCGGCTGCTGACCCGCAGGTCGCGGGATCGAATCGCGGCTGCGGCGGCTGCATTTCCGATGGAGGCGGAAATGTTGTAGGCCCGTGTGCTCAGATTTGGGTGCACGTTAAGGAACCCCAGGTGGTCGAAATTTCTGGAGCCTTCCACTACGGCATCTCTCATATTCATATGGCGGTTTCGGGATGTTAAACCTCACATATCAATCAATTGATTGCTTCGGCAAGCTTCTCTGCTACAGATGCCACCATTCCAAAACACTGAACACACTCATGGAAATTGTATCACCTATATGGCATCGTTATTTGTCTACAGTGCGGTGATAAGAACTGTTATCACCGGAAAGAAACGCAACAGCATGCCGGCGTAGCTTTCCTTTCTTTCGTGGCTTTTAAAGCTTGCCTATACAGCTTCCGACGCCGCCAATTTATTTTCACGCCGTTCTGGCTTTAAGACGTCCGAGATTTCTACCCGACAGCGCTGTTTGTAGCAGGGATTCGGCCAGTGCTCGCCGACAGATTGGTGCTTGCAATCACATGTTCTGCGAACGTGGCGAAACTTCCACCCACTTGGTCGCTCCTTTGATCGACGCGACCTTGGTAAATGCACCGGCCAAATCTCCGCCTCACCCCTTCTCCCCCTCCCCGCCCCCTGAGCTCTATTTTTGTTCGTGGCCAGAAAACTGTCACACAGTTTCAACGATTGGCGCTAACTCTGCACCCAAACACCCACCCCTTAACGCTCAGCGAATGATGCTTTTTATCAAGTTCTCGTGTTTCCGACCTTATTACGTTTAGAAGATCTACCTGTGATCGATTATTTATGGCGCAGCAATGGGAGCTTCATTTTTCATTGAAATAAAAAAAACGCCAACTTGTCTCTTATCCTTTTTTTAGCTCGTTTATGTGAAAACAGCTTCTAGAGGTTACACCACCCCATCATTGCTTCTCTTCCAGCTTGCTAAACCTACATTGGTCTTTCTTGACTATATTTGATGGTCGTATGCCGACGTGCACCAACTTCTAAAGAATAGTAATTTTACAATCACCTCCCACTTATAATTAAATCATTTCCTTTTCAGTCTTGCAATGCCCATAACATAAGTGTGCTGCTGCATTGACTATTGCGTCGTCCGAGTAACAACGTCCAAAGCTACCAGTATCACATTCTTGCCGACTGGTCTCTCTCTTATTGCGCGCGTGCACTGGATAAAAGCACTAGTCCGTGCGTAGTGATATTTTCTAAATCTGCGGAATTATCTTGATCACCTGTGATCGAAAAGTTTACACAATAAATTATGTGAACAAGCGGTTTTGCATCCTGCCTCACTTTTGCAGTTCATACCAAACTCAGGACCCTGCTGTGACTGCAGTGGTGTTTTTATTTATTTATTTTTACTTTTTATTTATTTACAGAATACTGTCAACCCTCCATGAAGGTTATTACAGGAGTGGAGAATACAAACATTGTACAAGCAAGGTAATACAGCAGCAAATCATCCAAAGAATTAAACGCACACAAACACACACACACCCACACACACACACACATCACACACACACACACATATATATATATATATATATATATCAAGGGACTCATGAAAATAAAACGGAGTGTGAAAGCTTTCACCTGTATCCCAGTAGTTTTAGACAGAACTTGGAGACAGCAACACGAGATTCTCCGTACTTTCTAGGAATTTTTGAAGTGTTGGCTCTGCTACAGTGTCTGAATCCAGCGCATTTCATTGTCTTATTACGCGCGGGAAAATAAAAAACAGAGGGTGTTGTTATTACAAAAGCATTCTTTGTATATTTATGCATGTTCTTTGTGCACTATCCCTTTTTCCATCTTAACGGCGAAAGCTGAGGCATTAGTTTTAAAATGGCCATTCAACAATTGGTAAAAAAACTTTAATTGGTGTATTTTGCTTTATCGCGTAGCGTAGGCAGCTTAATCCGTTCGCTTAAAGCGCTTAAAGGTAAATCTTACCGCCTTGCGCTATACGGAAGAAAGTTTAAGCGGAAAGACAGGGAGGTTAGCCAGTTCTTAGACCGGCTGGCTACCCTGTGCTGGGGAAAGGGGTGAGGGCAATGATAGATGTTAAAAAGAAATGTTGCGAAGAGAGAGAGAAATTACAAAAAAAAATTGCGACAGAGGAAAGGCAACATCAAAGAGTTTAAGACACTAAAGTCTGTCTCTGAGGCCAGTTGTCCGCAAAAAGCGCAGCAAAGCTTTCAAAGCCTTCTGGGCTGAGGATGGGCTTGGCCAATGACCCAGAATTCTTTGTTCCGACAAAGGCCGATTGTCTAGTCTATCCAGAGCTGCAGTGAGTTCTTGTCTTTGCACGTTGAAATGGGTGCACTCACACAGAAGGTGCGCGATGGTTTCTTCGCAACTGCAGTAAGTGCATGTAGGAGAGCTGGCCATCCCGATGAGATAAGAGTATGCGTTCGTGAAGGCCACTCCAAGCCACAGGCGGCATAGAAGAGTCTCCTCAGCTCGAGATATCCTTGGGGGAAGACGAAGCTGCAGATCGGGATCCAAGTTATGCAGGCGCGCGTTTGTGAAGTCTGTCGAGTTTCACTGTGCCAGTGTGAGGTCACGTGCAAGCGAACGAAGTCTTGTAGCTGCGTCGATTCTTGAGAACGGGATGGCTGTGTATTGGGTACCATCGTGTGCAGATCTAGCGGCCTCATCTGCGCGGTCATTGCCATATATACCGCAATGGCCTGGTATCCACTGATACACTATGCTGTGCTGTTTTTCGGTTGCTTGGTGATGAAGAAGCCTTATGTCAGCTACTAACTGTTCATTAGGTCCATGGCGAAAGGGTGATATAAGACATTGAAGAGATGCCTTCGAGTCCGAGAAGATCGACCAAATTCCCGAAGGTTCTTTCACTATAAACTCCAGAGCTGCACGAATGGCTGCAAGTTCTGCAGCTGTCGACGACGTCAAATGCGATGTCATGAATTTAATTGTGATGTTCCTCGCGGGAATAACCACTGCCCCTGCAGAGCTTACTGAAGACACCGAGCCATCCGTGTAAATGTGAAGGCGTCCATTGTGCTTCTCTTGCAGGAAAAGTAATGTGGCCTGATTCAGGGCTAGATGCGACGATTTTTTCTTATTTTGGATGCCAGGAATTGTGAGAAAGGCTTTGAGTGGGTGTAGGCACCATAATGGTATCGGCGGCTGTGCTGCATGCGTGAAGTGCAATGGAAGCACTGCGCAATGCTGAGCTACAGTTGCGCTGAACGCTGAGTGGGGCCTGGAAGTTCGAAGTGAGGCTAGGTGATGAGATGGAAGCCAAGCGAAATGTCTTATGTGCATTCTCAAAGCGTCTACGCGGATGTATGCGTTGACTGGATAATCACGCGCAATGATGACTGTCGCTGCTGTAGACGCGCATCTCGGGAGACCAAGGCATATCCTCAGGGCTTGGGCTTGGATCGACTGGAGGACGCGCAAGTTTGTTCTTCGGATCCCGCAAAGCACAGGTAAGCTGTATCGCATATAACCCAGGAACAGAACAGTGTAGAGTTGGAGCATTGCTTGTACCGATGCACCCCACGTTTTTCCAGCAAGGAACCTCAGTAAGTGGGTGATCATGGTGAGTTTAGTTTTCGTGTGGGCGATGTGAGGGCTCCAGGAGAGGTCGCGATCAACTATGACTCCGAGGAATCGGTGGGTCTTCACGTAGTTGATCGTGTGTCCGTTAATTTTAATAACATATGGGCTCATAGCCTTATGCGTGAATGCTATAAGCGAGCATTTCCCTGACGACTGCTCTAGTCCCCGTTCTTCCAGGTACTTTGCGCTATTTTTGCCGCTCTCTGAAGCCGGGCACGCAAATGAAGGCGTGTTACGCCTGACGCCCAGATGCAGATGTCATCTGCATATATTGATAGATGGACAAATTCTGGAAGCGCATCAACCAGGCCGAGTAGCGCTAGATTGAAAAGTGTGGGGCTAAGAACGCCGCCTTGAGGCACACCTCGACGGTTGCAATGGTGCGTTGTTGTGCCATTCTCCGTCTGTACAAAGAAAGTTCTGCCTTTCAGATAGCTGTGGATCCATTGGTATACCCGACCCCCTAATCCAACATTTTCCATGACATCCAGAATGGCTTCATGTGATACGTTATCGTATGCACCTTTCACGTCCAAGAACAACGCCGTAGATAAACGTTTCAGTCTTTTTTGATGCTGAACAGATGAGACCAGGTCTATAACGTTATCAATTGCGGACCTCCCACGCCGAAAGCCCGTCATAGCATGAGGGTATACCTCGTGGCGCTCCAGATACCACTCTAGACGAGTCAAAATCATCCTCTCCATCACTTTCCCGAAACAGCTGGTAAGCGCGATGGGGCGATAAGAGGTCAAGTGCAGAGGAAATTTACCTGGTTTAAGCACAGGTACGAGGCGGCTGGATTTCCATGAATGAGGGATAAATCCGCTGCTCCACGAGTCGTTGTACACGGATAGAAGGGCCCGTCGAGCTGCTTCTCCGAGGTTGCAAAGAGCCATGTACGTGATCCCATCCGGACCAGGCGATGAAGATCGTTTGCATGCCGTCAAGGCCGCTTGTAGTTCCTCTAGAGAGAAAAAGGTGTCCATTCTTGAATCTCTGGAAACTGGAGCGTCTTCTAGGTGGCGCGTGGTGCACGTGGACGCATGACCGGCAACTTTCATGCAGAAATCTTCTGCTACTTCAATTTCGGTGCGTCCTTGGTGGAGAGAAAGACACTTGAAGGGGCGATGTTGATGTGGCGATGTTCGTAGGCCACGGGCAATCCTCCATGTCTGCGTCAAAGGCTTGTGTGAATCCAAAGATTCGCACAGATGTTTCCAGCGAAAGGATTGAAGTGAAATGATTCGCCGCTGAATTTTTTTTTTCTGTAGGCGCCTTGCCTCCCTCAAGTCGTGAATAGACTTAGTGCGCCTATATCTTCTTTCTGCGCGACGACGGATCGCTCTGAGCCGTTCCAATTCCGCCTGATATTGACAATAATCTGAAGTATGTTGAATATGATAGGTCGCTTCTTGAGTAGCACCTCTAATCATATCCTCGAGGGTGTCAAGAGGAGTTTATTTTCTTGACACCTTTTTTCCGTCAGTGACCTGAACTTTGTCCAGTCGATGCGAGTCGAAGTGTCGTAGTTAGGCGATTTTTCCAGGCCCTTGATCTTCAAATAAGTTGGTATGTGGTCGCTTCCATGAGTTTCATAGTCTGCGAACCACTTGACCTTTCCATTTAGGCTTCGTGACACAAATGTCAAGTCAAGGCAGCTGCTGTATGTCGTTCCCCGTAGAAACGTTGGGCTTCCGTCGTTTACACAAAGCAGCTGCTGCTCCAGAGCAAAGGAGAATACTTGCCTTCCGCGACTGTCTGTCTTCTGACTTCCCCATAGTGGGTGGTGAGCGTTGAAATCTCCGGTGATGATCCATGGTCCAGGTGTGGCTGTTAACAGTGCACGTAGTGTTTCAGGTTCAAAACGGTTCGAAGGTGATATATATGCGCCTACGAGCGTGAAATTGAAGTCTCTACGTTTAACTGTCAAGCAGACATACTGGTTGTCATCGTGAGGTGCTACACGGTGCTCGATATAGGTAAGGTCGCATCTGATATATACAATGACTTTACTCTGTTCGTTGCAGGTAGCGGACTTGAAGGCTTCGTACCTCGATAGTCGTATTGCATTGTGTAGCCTTGGCTCACAGATAACAATAATTGGAAACTGGTTTTTGAACACAAATTGTCGTATATCAGAAATGCGGGGCTTGAGGCCTCGGGCATTCCACTGAAATATCGAAGCTCCTTTGACCTCTTTACGAAAGGCTTGCAGAGGCGGAGCCATGGTGCCTTTCCAGACTTGATAGCACCGGCTTCAGCGCATCCACTAACTGAAGTGCACTCTTTGGAGCCGGACTGTCAATGCTAGTGAGGAGCATACGAATGGTGTTCATAAGGGCCTTTACCATGGCTACGATTTCTTTGTCGCGACTATCACCGCATTCTCGTTCCGAAGTTATTGTAGACGAGCGATGCGGTGGCTCAGATGGTGGGTCTATCGTTGGCAGCGCTGGCCATGCTTCAGGCGAGCCCGTGATGCTCTTGTCTTGCTTGGAGGATTTGTTGTCGGCGTGTCTGGACGCTTGAGGTGGTGCACCGGTGGTCGTTTGGTGAGGTTCAATCCTTGCTTCAGCACTGGGTCTCCTCAGGGGCCTCCGGCGACGAGACCGCCGGCGTCGTACTTGGGCAGCGGCCTCCCTGTGAGTTGAGCCATCCCGGACCATTTGCCTCAACACTTGCATTTCCTTTTTCATGATTGGGCAATCTTTCGACGATGCTTCGTGAGGGCCATGACAGTTTCGACATTTTCGAAGTTCTGCCTGGCAAGTATCTGCGCTATGTGATTCTGAGCATAGCGAGCACACAGCCAGGTTTGTACAAACAGCACTGACATGTCCCAATCTATAACATTTCCGGCATTGAAGGGGCTTCGGTACGAAGGGTCGCACTGTGTGTCGAAAATGGCCGACCTTGACTTGCGATGGAAGGCTGTCACCCTTGAACACGAGCTTCACGCAGCGTGATTTGCCAAGGCGACGAGCTTGCAGTATAGTAGGTTCTGCAGACACCGGTTTGATGAGAGCAGCAAAGTCACTTTTGCTGATGGAAATGTCGACGTCATAAATGACGCCTGCCGTAGAGTCGCGGCCATCAGGTATATATGAGCGAACATTGATGTTATCCAACATCTTGACGTTGCTCAGCACTTCCAATGTGCTTCGTTGAGTGACGTCTACGGCGAGGATATTCTTACGGCCATTGATCCGCACGTCCGCGATTTCTCCCTGGACGAGTTCCTCAAGAAACCTAGACGTGACTTGACGATTGAGCCGGTTGAGACTATGAGCCGCATCGACCGGCACAAACAGAATTGTGTATATCGTGGGCTCCCGCGTCGTCGTCACATTCTTACTTGTTGTTGGAGACGGCATCACTAGTCTTCTTTTTCGCTGCCGCCTTGTCACAGGCACGAAGTCGCCTTCGTCGGAGCTCTCGTCGCTGGCCGTAGAGTAAATCAGCGTGTCTTCGCTGTCGGCATCACTCGGGTGGCCCGTACGCTTTCTCGTGGTAGCTGCGAACGACGTCGATGGTTGCGGTGGAAGCCCAGGCGAATCCACGTCCATCGCCGCAGTCACTGGAACGCTATACGATCTTGAGCTTACCTATGCCAGTGTTTTTTCAAAGTAACTACACATGCTTATTCCGTATTCCAACATCCGTCTTATAAAACTTATGCAAGATAAGCGCTTCGTATAAGTGGTAGCGTGACGTAACGCCCGTTTTAGAAAACAACTTGTTTATTGCCTTCTTTGTCACCTGTTGCACATGCGCTGTCCATTTAAGGTCAGACAACATTAAAATCCTTTAATATTTATACTGAGTTGCTGTGCGGAGGGTGATGCTATCGAGGTAGTATGGAAATGATAGTTTGATTTTATTTTGCTTACGTTCATCACGACCATTTCTTTTTTTCAGAATCACTGACCATCTGCGAGTCTCGGCACCACTGGGCTACGTTGTTTAAAACATTGTTAAGGGCAACCTGATCGCCAATGTCTTTGATTTCATTGTAAATCATGCAGTCACCTGCAGACAATCTAGTTTTAACGTTTACTGTTTCGACAATGTCATCTATGAATAGGAGGAACAAAAGCGAGGTGAAAACAGATCCCTGCGGTAATCTAAGACCACTCTTACAACTTCTTAGACCACTCTTACATGTACTTCACATCAACGTGATCTGTTATGCGGGAATTTCGCACCGTAACGCCGATGCGCGGAGTGATCCTTTACCCTTTTCTCCAGCTAAATAAAAAACAATAGCAAGCAAACACAATGTAATTATTTATAAACAAAAGCATCATGTCTTGAACTGAAAACCATAAGCACAACAGGCTGCAACAGCATTGTGCAATGATTTAGCTTAAAAAAACTACTTGAGTCCTGTTTGCCTGTCAATTTTTGGACTTAGCGGGCGAAGCGACAGAGGTAAATAAATCTGCTTTAGTAACCGTTGTTGAATATGCGGTTACAAAATAATCTTTCATAATCACTGTTCTGTCACCATTCCGGTTTTGAGGAAAAGGTATTGCGTATATAGCCTCGAAAACACGGCGATGCTAGGTGATTATCAGACCGCCACAGTATTGCCAGTATGGAGCAAACAAAAGCATCTAGCTTTTCTTTATGTTAGCAAGTGTTTTATGTTTCGCAACCGAACATCCGGATGCAGCCATCTTACAAGTATATGCACTCGAATGCTTCCACCGGTAACACAATATCCGTGGATTGGGGAAACCTTCTCTCTGTTTTTAGGGGTGTGTTGAGAGGCCTGTAGCATTTATTGCTTCAATTTTTTTGGCGGCAATATTTTTTTCGTTTAATAAATACACGGTATCTGTACAAGAAAAAGAGGGTGTGACTATGATCATATTGCGGCCTACCGCCTTTTTTATTCACCAGCTCAAGGCTCTCTTTGCCTTCCAATTTGCGATAAAACTTGTTAGCCAACGTGCGTTCACTCAAAAGCTGATAGCAAGAGAGAGAGAAGTAAAAATATCAGAAATGTAGGGAGGTTAACTAGACCTAGTCCAGTTTGCTACCCTACACGAAGGAGAGGAAAATGAGGGAGAAAAAAAAGAGAAAAGGAGGAGGAGATACACACTGCACATAACACACACACCGCACACACAGTTCAGGTTTCACAAGCGGTCGCACAGGGATCTTGCCCTCAAGAACTGTAGAAGGGGTCGTGTGGCTTTATGGGCGGAAGTACGTGAAGGCAACGCTTCCAAGATCTTCTCCAGAGTGAGTTGCATGAAAACACAAGCACGTCCATGTTCTCAAAAGTTCCGCGCAGCCTCGTCGCGGCAGGAAATCGCACAGACTAATTAATTTGGAAAAGTCAGCCACCACTGAACAAACGATTGCTTTGATGTTGTCTTTTGCGTCGCTTATTGAGCCACCGTGATTATTGGGCACACACTCAAACGCTGATCCCAAGCTTCAGTTGAGTGCAATGAATCATGCTTCAGGGATTCATTACCCGATGTCCTTTCACATTTCTGCAGCGTCGCGCACATTTAACGAGTTGGTATTTATATGCAGCTGGCATGAGTTCACTGCGGTGGCTTACGGCACACAGTGTGCATTCCGACATAGAACGCTTGAGGCTGTAGACGCTGTAACAATCAAGCTGCATTCGGTCGTCTGACGAAGCGCGGCACCATCAAAGGAATTTTGGTTCGACACTCTCCAGTGTCTGGCATGGTTTGAACGAGTAAGCCTGATTAGGATGTCATGTTTTCTTTTTCTTTCTTCAATCTGCGCTCTTTGAAGTTTTCTCTCTTGTGTGTGCGAAGAATCCCTATTGTTCTCATCAATGCTCATGAATAAATAATTAAAAATAACTGAATGAAAGCTGCGATCTCGTTAAAAATTAGAAATGCGCTGTTAAGTGGCTATAGCAAGGGCAAGTATTACGGTTGGCTGAGCCACCCAAAACGTGAGCTTTGAGTGAGTGTTTCCTACAGCAAAAGGTGAAGAAAACCGCGTGATTAAAACTTCATTTACCAGCGAAAAAAGAGAAATAGATGACGGTGAAAGAATGGTGTAATAATAAATGGCAATAAAACTGTACTTTAGTTCCTGCAGCCATCATCTTCTGTAACGGGCTGCATGCTTATTCTGGTTTTCCACCCAAGTCGAACAAGGAAAATCGGCGTAGGAACTACACGAAAGCATGCACTCATAAGGGATATTTCTGACACCAAATACTGAAATCTCTTGTCGTTAACTTATAATCAAATTATATTCACATAATAAAAAAATCATTTCTTCCGCATGAATATTTTTTAAATATAAAGTATATTGCGGTTAGGTCACCCGTTCTGAGCATGGTCGTATATCCTACGCAGTACAATAGAGGCAATGAAAACTGCACTGCCAACAGGAAATTACCCAATAAGGAGAATCACATAGTAAAACGATGTCAAACATTCTCTTCCGGCATTTCATAACTTCCTTCCGTGGCAATTTACAGGACACGGGCACAAAACGATTACGATGAGCTCCGCGAAAGAGGCCTGCATTTGTCCATGCATCCGGATAAAAAGTGGTCTTTTTCAGAATGAAATACGAGAAGAATGCAAATGCTGCAAGCGACAATAACAAATGACTTCCGCAGCTTCCCTGAAAAAATTTGCTCAGCGAAAAACGACCGGAACAACATTTCACGTCGCAGTCGCTTCCTCGTCGCTTGGCCTGCCTTGACAGCATGACCGCAGGGCAATGCTGGCCTTTGAAAGGCCATTGTTGACAACCCCGCCACATTTGACACCGCCTTGGCCCAGATTGTATACAATTGCACTTCTCACAGCAGATACACTGACACTGAAGGACGGGTCATATGTCATAACTTTTCGCAACAAACAAACAGACAACTCGGACCGAGGAAGTGAAAGGAATAAGCAAAATGATATAGCACACGCCGTTAGACACACCGCTGCCAGGTGGTGCGCAATGTTGGCAGTCTCATTACTTTTCTAACACACTTCGTACATTCATGACATAGCACACCTCACTAATTTGTAGTTTTTTGTATTTGCTGGACCTTAAATGAGCAAAAGTAAAGCCATGGGTCTCCTTAATCGGGTAATTTATTGCGATGTGCCTAGAATCAGAAAGGTTAGGATGTAGATGTAATTTTCTGTACGCTCTTTCAGGGGAACCAGAAAGACATTATGATCGATATTATATAAGATAGCTGTTCAGAAACAACAAGAGGAAGACATTCATAAGAGAAGGGGTGGGGTAGAGGGCAAGGTAGGACTTGTTGACATTGAAGCAACACGAAAAGGTGAGCTATAGTTAGTGTTCATTGATCCTTAGATAATAAAAGCCTTCTTTGTAACGCTTCAATAATCCAAGAATGAGTTGTTGACTTTGGGTCTGGCTTGCTCTGTGAGAAAGCAAAATGTATTTAAACTTAAAACAACCGTGTCTTAAAGGTAAGCTCTGTATTATAAAACTTGTTTTTTACTTTTAAAATTATAGATTGTCAAGTTTATTTGGTTGCATAACGTGTTTCATGGTACTTTGCAGTTTGTTACTACACGTCTAGTTTATCGATTTTCTTACCGAGTAACACTGTAACTCAATCTGCTGCAGATCTGCAGTCAAATGAATGTGTAAGTTGTTTTTCAAAAAATGAACAATTTACTGGAAAGAGCTGCATACTATGAATATCATCTTTTGCTCGACTGCGCAAAAACATAGCCAGGCTAATGTGACATTGGTGCTTTAATTTAATAGGCAATGCCACGATCACTCTATATTAGGTTTTATTCAGAAGCTTTTGCTTACGGCTTCACGAAATGAAGTTAATATTGTCATCATGATTTCTTGTGAAATGAGGAACTAGCAGGGCAGCTATGAACAATCTGTATTGAAGTTATTTACACTGTTTCTTAGAGTAACGTGATTTTCATAGTAAAGGAGATAAGAAGGACGCCGACAAAATATCAGCCATTCATTGCGCAAACTCACGTCAGCATTGATATCAGCTCAGCTTATTTCATAGGTTTGTTGGAACTTAGGTGGAGGAATAGGAGGGTCTTCTATTTAATTTGATCTCTCATCCGGAATGTGAACATTCTGCGTGGTTAGAGGCCCTTAAACTAGATTTCCAGATACTTTTAAATGATTCCCGTTACTCTTTAACCTTTTGGCCGTGCTTAATGTTTTGGGTTGGTTAGGTGAATAAAGAATACTGCCAGACAGGATTTATTGTTAATTTAAAAGCGTATATATTCAAATAATATTAGCATGTAATTTCAAATAGAAATTTGCAACCATAGTGTTTGAATGAATGGACGTAGCCTTTTATACACCGAGTAGGCTATTTGGTACGAATATTCACAATGACTTAAGCTTATACCGAAAACCTGTATAGCTCTCGTAGGTCAGAAAATTTTGCGGCATAAACCCAAGACAACATGTCAACTGTCCCCCTAAACCACCGAGAAACGCTCGCGCGCTCTTCAGCTAGCACATGCATGCTCTGTTTTCAATTCACATTTGACGCTGAGAAGAGCATTCAGAGAGGTGGGCAGACAAGTTGACGAACACGTTCATTGTATACTCGTGCACATCTGCAAAGTCTCGATTAAATTGTGACCTTTGGTTGGTTTAGGGGTCATTTAGCAATTCAAGGTAAATGGTATATGATACTTTGCAGTCAGACATGCAGCGAAAAGCTGAGTATTTGTTTCAATGAAAAACAGACAAGGAACGATATCACATGGTGGATGATAAGGCGCATGTGAAGTGTGAGAACACGCGTTCCTGATGAAGATTATGTTGCAACTTCTATGCACTTCAAACAATAGTTTCAAATGACATCAAAATTGAAGCCACAAGAAGGGCAGTGTGAACGTAATCGCTCGAACGAAAGGAACAAATTCATCTTGCTGAAAAGGATTGTGAAGCCAATCATGGTCTGCCACAGCAACCACAAAGCGATTATCACTACTATTTCTGTGAACTACTAATATAAAAAATTGGCCCCGTATCTGCATGTTTCACTGCAAATATCGTCGAAAGACGATATTCTTGCGTGTGAATAGAGTGAACAAAACGTTTATTTGATGTTCTGCCCGAGAAAATCGGTGAATTGTATTCTGGAAGCGCTGCGTTAGAGTCTCGATTCGTTCAGTGAAGGCCAACGAGCGTATGGAAGCACGTTAGACACGATCGCTATTTTGCACTTCGAAAACAAAGGAAGACGTGCACACCCGTCTTGGAGGCGATAAGGTATAGAACGCAAAACGACGGGCAGGCGCCACCACCATGTCGTCTTAGCAAAGCGTTCGAAACACTTGCCTTTTTGAGCATCGCGTTGCACTGTCGGCGCAGCGTAATAAACACTACGGTCCTTAGAATTAGTTAGGTGTGCCTTTTCTAGTACCAAGCCACACATAGAAAGTATCGACGTGTTGTTATGATGCCTCAGATATGCGCAATAATTGATTTGAATTGACGATAACACAAGTATGAACGGTGAAACTTGAGTTCCCCGCCACGGTGATCTAGTGGCTAAGGTAGTCGGCTGCTGACCCGCAGGTCGTCGTGGGCTCAAATCAGGGCTGTGGCAGCTGCATTTCCGATAGAGGCGGAAATGTTTTAGGCCCGCGTACTCAGATTTGGGTGCACGTTAAAGAATCCCAGCTGCTCGAAATTTTCGGAGCCCTCCACTACGGCGTCTCTCATATTGATATGGCGCTTTTGGGACATTAAACCCCACAAATAAAATCAATCAATCAATGAAACTTGAGCAATATCGGTGGGTGCTGCGGATGGGGTTTGCCGTTTGACGTATCATTGGGTGTAATTTAGGATATCGTTGGCGCAGACAAACAGAAAAATGTACAGACAGACAGACAAAAAATACAGACAGACATATCAATATTTGGCATCGAAGGTCCCCAAAAAAGACTATCGTCTTTAATATACCTCTTTCCATCTCCCCCCCCCCCCATCAGCATGGGTTGTGTTTAATACATCAGCTCTGGACAGTCAGGTCCACAAGGCAGTAAGGTGGTCGCGATTGTTTTGTGTGTTTTCGGCATAATTTTATTGAATTTTTCAACAAAACTGTAGCGAAGGATGTTATTAAACTGTTTTTTAACATTTATTAGATAGTACGCCCATAGAGTGTTTTCTCGGATGTATTTAGTGATTTCATTTTAAACGCGACTTCCAATATAGAACAACTGAAAAACACGAGAAATTGTTTTGGTGGCAGATTACCCATCTGGTTATGAACATCTTAATCAAACTAAGCGGAAATGCTCTTTGGCCTTCTGTTTTGATTTATTAGTCTCCTTGTCGCACTACCTAAATTGATTACAAAACAGCCTGACAAACGTACGCACGTGGTTATAATTGCCACGCGAAATCATGTGGACCGCAGGAGCCAACTAGCGATTAGGAATCCAGCTAGAGAGAACCACCAGAAAACAGGGTCAGAAAGAGAGAGAATGAAGTGACGAAAGTATTTGGTGACGTATGGTCAGTTGAGCAAAATTTTTATTGACTTCTTCGTTCAGTTTCTACAATTGCTGCTATGCCTGTAGAGGCTGCTTTGTGCAGAAGTGTGTAGCGTTACAAGAAGCCAACTTTACAAAAAAAAATTGTGCGTTTGTTTGCGATTTTTCATGACTCAACGAAAAGCCAGAAAGAGGCTAGTGGAAAAAGAAGTATTCACGAGTTAATATGCACGGTTTTTACTGTTATCACTATTAGTGAATTCTACTACATCAATGTATAGCGCAAGAGACCCGAAATGCAGTAAAAAATAGCTACGTGGAGTGGAGCTAAGTGGTTGTATGGTACCAATTACATATCGCGTTGTACATAGTATTGCTTTGCCAGCAGTTAAGTTTTCCAACTTTCGTAAACGCTGCCGAGGTAGCGTTTGAAGTGACCTTCAACCTCTCCCGAATTACAAGTGTCACAAGCGCACGTGCTGGAGAGACCACGCTCCGTGGAGGCGGCGCTTTGTGGTGACGATGGCCTTTAGTGTGCGCCCAACGGGAGCCCGTCGCGCATTCTCACCAACGATGACAAAAGCGCGCTAAATTTTCGAAGCTCCGAATTCTGCCAAACGGTGTATGGTGCATACAAATGGCTTCCCGTTACCATTCCAGACAACGGATGCTTCGCGGTGTATGGTGGTTAGCGCCACGCGCTAAAAATGGAGAGGTTGCTGGTCAATATCCGCACGGCAAATGTTCAACTTGTAGTTTTTGCTTTCTTGACAATTTCTTAGTATATATTTTTCAACGTCCCTTCTATGACGGAAATACGTAAACGAAACCATGGTAGACCCCGGCGTAAAACGCTATCATGGCTACTGAATGGAATGTATCGAAGGACTCCTGGAAGGCAATCTGTACAATACGATACTATATGGCAAAACACAGAGTCAGGGAAGGGGGGGGGTGGATGGCTGCTGCTTCAAATAGGCGATCTCCTGAAAGCAGGTACTTTAAATGGTTTAATCATACGGCAAGTGCTATCTCCCCTGCGAAAATTCCACCATTACTGCCTATGTGTCTGTATGTGGTGCTACAGTACAATTAGGAGTGGGCAAACTGTTCCCGACATTATTGTACGAAACTACCGTGTTAAGCTACCTTGAGCTGAATTTGTTCATTGCATTACGTGGTAAAATTAGGCAAATATTAAATTATATCTAGTTCCACGTTATTTCTATTTCTCCATTATGCCACGCGGATCACAAATTTCGCTGCGTGTAGTTTCACGCTACAACAGGCTTCCATTTCTGAAACACTCTCCTTGAGCTTGAGTGACCATGTGATCTTAAGTTGAACGAGGTGCTTTCCTTAAACAAATCACCAGAATCATCTGGAACGCACGCTGCAGAAAAAAAAGGGGAGGGGAGGGATTGTGATTTTTTTGTGTGACCCCATGGCTACATAATTAACGTGAGCCTAAATTGAAGTACGGAGAAAATTTATTACTTCGCGTCACTCTATAGGGAAGAAGAGACTGGCAGTTCTGTTAGATATGCTACCAAAAGGAGTTAGCGAGAGGATGTTTAAAAGTTGAGAATGTAGAAATACCGCTTGCACTGAAGGCGTAGAATACACTACCTGTAGCTCAGTATGAAAAGCATAGCTGACCATTTACACTGCATCTTATCTCATGTACCATTATTACTCACTGCATTCCTTCATATCTTTTTTTTCTTTTATGGCAATCCTTTCATTCATGAAAGGTGACGAATGGGTGAAAGCATTAAGTTAAATCATTGCTTCAGTCTTCTTTCCATCGTCCGCCATTTACGTTGACACCAAATGAGATTTTCCCTGCTGCCACTTCAGCGTCACTCAAAGTATTTCGAAAAATTGGAAGCAAAACCTATCTTATTATCTGGGTAAAATAGACACAAATGTTGGCCGGGAGAAGCAGATAGATTGACAGGCCGCGCAACAGCTCTGCAGTCTGGACAGGCGTTTATGAGGGTGTTGGTGATGGGCGTTGAATAAGAAGAGCATCGAGTGACTGTGTTTACTGGCACGTCCACTGGACAAATAAAGGAGTCTGTTTACAGCACCCACGAACAATGCCAGAGCACTTTTGCTGATGACCCTCACACTTTACATGAAGCCATACACACACTAAGAGGCCAACATTTCTGCTGAAACGAACCTACCCCCCCCCCCTTCAAAAGAAATAAAGAAAGAGGATATGATTGGTGAAGACGTTCAGCTGAAGCCTGACTGCCTCTGACAAGAACTAAATACCTCTATGGATGGGTTCTTGCGAGAGAGAGCTACTTAACGGTAGTGTTGCACTGGTGTTTGCATGTCGCCGGAGATTCTGATGTAAAGGAATGTGAACTGACAGGAGGGATTGTGTAGCGTAGAGACTGTCTCCCAAATTGCGATCGGCTTATTCTCGCTGTTGTGTGTTAAGGGTAGCGAAGCAGAATACTAGCGGATAACGCTTAGAATTCGTAATCCTTAACATTGTACAGCGTGGTTGAAGGGACCTCGTTTTGAGAAGCAGAATGATGTCGCTAAGGCAGTGTCTACACGCCACGTAAAAAAACGTACTAACATCTCCTCATATAAATGTAGTTACTGCGGCGAAGTGCTAGCTATGCTCGAATTTTCATGCTTCTTGCCCGAGCTGCTATACTGGAGTTAGCTGCTCGAGTTTAAGAAAGCAGGTGTTTTATATTTACTGAATGCTACCTTGTCATTTCTCTCCTTTCTTTCGTGCTGTTTATTTGCACGAACAGGGCGTCGACGAAGAACAGATAACCAAGCTTTCTTGACCATTTGTGAATTGCGACTGAGAAAACAAAGTTGTCGGGCGTGAATGGCAAAGAGAGGTGTGTCTTCCAAGCCTTGCTGACCTAAATTAACAATGAAAGTTCCGAAAACACACCATGTGAATTTCACTATGCATTTTTTCTTCCGGGCCCTATTTTTTATCAGTGTGGGACATTGAATTCAATACAGAGAAGTCTTAATATGAAGACACACGAGCTCGCATGTTCTTTCTGGCCTTATCAAGCTTTCTTTTACAGTAAGACTCACATTAACTGGCAAATATCTTGCAGAAATTCGATTGTGATTTATTTCAATCACACCTCCATATGAACATTAGGGAAATGTCTTGTTTTTTCATATGAGAGGGGAAACGCATTGGACACAATAAACGGCTAATGCAACCCATATTCTATAAACATATACACGAGAAGAACGAAGACGCGCGAGTTTGTGTGAAATGTATTGTATTCTCTATGGTGATGCCAACGCTCACTGATGTTACGAACTCATTTCTAACTTTTTTAAATATTTCCCAATGTTTGCTAAACACTCTAATAACAACGTAAGGAAATACACGTGTATTACTATTATGCTTTCTTCTCGCTTCAGCAAATTATTCACTAACAACAATTCCTCTGTTGTTAATTCGCCTGTTTTCTTTTGGCCTTTAAAAAATTTCAGTTGCTTATGAATAATTCAAAATTTGATATTTCTCTTCATAAATTTCTTAAAGGCCCAATACAAAAAAGAAATTTTCTCTTTAAAACACAATGTTTGCGGCGACAAGACACTTGGTAAGGCAGAAAAATGCTCAAAAAGAAAAAGTGGTCGATGGCACCCCATTGAAGTTCCCGCCTCAGTCATTGTGACGTCACAAAATTTGACGGCGCCTTCTAGAACGTACGTTGTTCGAAATAGCTGAAAATGAAGGACATTGTTTTCTGAAAGAGCCGGATACATACTACACCAAGCTTCATAAAATTTCGTTGACTGCATGTGGATGAAACACAAAACAAGAATGAAGTCCATTACCGCACCATGCATGATATGAATGAGAAATTTGAAAACGTTTGGTCATAATATTTTTCTCTATAATTGAATTTATCTGAATAAAATAAACACTGCTATCTTTTTCAGGGTGTAATTTATCAGTATAAACTACTGTATTAATTCACTTTGTTGTCCCTTGAAGGCGGCATGAGTGCGGAGTAAGCTGTGTTCGAGGTAGACGTCGTCTTCTCTGTCCAGAGCTTACACGCTGACTATCAGGATGGAGAACGCGGTTGATAGCCGAAACGTCATCGATAGTCAAGGATGGAGGCAAGGAGACTCGCCGTTTCTCACGACCGATACTATGTTGGGGGTGTCCTCGGTGTGTGTGGGTGAGACCACTCAGTTTGCTAAATATACACTAGAGAGAACTCTGGCGCTAGCGTGTATGGCAGCTGGAAGGCACGGCGCTTCAGCGAGCGTGGGAATGATGGGTAGTACACGAATTCGCCTAATCTTCGTACTTTTGGCTCCATGTGTATTCGTGTGGCTTGGAGCTTTTTTCTTACGAAACAAAAATCAGCAACTGTTCAGCGGTTGCGCTTCACCACCTCATTTTTTAGGACTAGGGTGATTCCAATAGAGATTGACACGGGTCCAAAAGATGATATTTTAGATTTCATTGAGTATTTTATATTTCGTGCACCTCTCACCAGGTAGCCCGAAAGTCAACTTTGTTTTATGATTAACGGCATAACATACGAGAAAAAAATATCAAACTTCACCAACACGAGGCACCAATTTCGTCATCTGTCATTTTCGAAAATTGCAGATGCTATAAAAAGACAAATATTTTAACGTACTATACTTCAGTTTTGCATTCGCACTGTGGATACTTGTGCGCAAGTATCCACAGGGCGAATGCAAAACTGAAATATAGTACGTTAAAATGAATTTCACAATGTTTTGTCGATTAAATTACGGGAGGCGTAATCTTTGTCCCTACTTTGAACCATATGATCTAAAGCATTGCCTCCGCGATGCGGCGCACAGCAATTCATCTGTAGAGCAGATGACGGATGACAACTTGCCCTAAAGCGTGTTCTTCAGTCTAATGAGACAGTCTTCATGCCCCAAATGATAAAAATTTGTTATGGATCGTTTATGAATTCATTCAACAATGAATTCTCTCACCCAATGTGTTGCAAACACATGGCCGTCACAGCAGCTCCATCTGTGTGTCACTAATGAAGAGGCCCCACATATTAGAAGTCTCAGTGCTCTACGTATAAGAGTGAATTCAGATACTGTAAAATACCGTGTTTAAAATAGTTACTCCTATCTGCTAAAACAGCCTTTCTTCACCAAATGCGGTCACGTTTACTCGCGTTTGAAGCTCATTGCCGCTTTTCCGTTCCGATTTCTAGATTTCTCAACTTATCACCGCGTTCTCGAAAAGCTCTGATTTGTACCACGAATATTGTCGCTAAAAACAAAATAATGCAACATATTTTTCTATATTACTGTATGATGGCCTTCGGTTGTCTGTTGACGAGATTTTAAGAAAAATCGAAGATGTGGTTTTTTATTATTCAAATTTCAGTGGAGTACACTTTTGCCAATATGAGAATCTTGAGGCAATATATAAAAATTTACATTTTCCGTACGGCAGCAATAATTCATGTTCCTAATGAACACACTATATCCTTAAAACGTGTCAAGTTTGAAAACGCTGCTGGCATTACTTTCGGAGAAAAAAAAGGGAGGGGGGGGGAATACATAACTTATTTTAAACTGTCGCAAAATTAGACATTTTTAAAAGCTATTTTCTTAAAGGCTGCAAACTTGAAAACGTATGAATTCATTCTTCATTAGATATGCATTTCAGGTAAAAAATATCTTCCTTGAAACAAAAATATTTGTCTTTTTATAGCATCTGCAATTTTCGAAAATGACAGGTGACGAAATCGGTGCCTCCGTGTTGGTGAAGTTGGATATTTTTTTCTCGTATGTTATGCCGTTAATCATAAAACGAAGTTGGCTTTCGGGCTACCTGGTGAGAGGTGCACGAAATATAATATACTCAATGAAATCTAAAACATCAACTTTTGGACCCGTGTCAATCTCTCGTGAAATCACCCACTCGTACCATTTCAAATCAGATTACCAAGTTCAAAAAATTTCGTTATTTCCTTCAAAACAAAACCAAGACATTAATAAACGAAGTAACAAGTGCAATTCGTTACCGCAAGTACGAAGACTAGGCAAATCCGTGTACTGCCCATCAATCCCATGGTCACTGAACGATCGCAGTGCCAGAGTCCACTCAAGTTAATTTTAGGAAACTCAATGGGTGAAACAGGAAATCAAAAGCGTGTTTCGAAATAATCGAAATCAGCCTTTCTGATGCCTTTTGGTCGTTTTATAGGTGAATCTCTTTACGCCGTGGGTCGTACGTCCCGCTTTTGCAGTATTAACCACCTCTCGTTTAGTCCTTAGAAAATCCGCCGGATGGCGGTACTTGTATACGATGAATATATCGCAAAAAAGATGCGAGATGCTGGTGCTTGCAGTATTCACTAGATGAACGCACGGACGGACGAACGGATAGACATTTGGGCGGGCGGGCGTGTGGACAGACAGACAGACAGACAGACAGACAGACAGACAGACAGACAGACAGACAGACAGACAGACAGACAGACAGACAGACAGACAGACAGACAGACAGATGGACAGAGAGATAGACAGAAGAAGGAACAGATGTACGAATGGACGGATGAACGCATGGACGAACGAATGGATGCACGGACGAACGCACGGATGGACTGGCGGATGCTTCGTCCCACTCATCATCATTCGCTCCGTGGATATGCTGTGTTTTTTTAGTTCACAGATGTCAGCCAAAAAGAGCATCTCGTCTGGGCCGATTTCTTTCCTTTTCCTCACACACGGTATTTTTTTCATGCAAGTTAACCCATGACATTCATACAATAAGAAATCTTTGAAATAACATGTTGAGAATTTTCGCGCTCGACCACGACACGTTCATTCAATTGTGACAGCTCATAATACGATTACCACTATTTGCTTCGACTGCCTCTCCAGAATTCATTCTCGGCACCGCTATAGGCAAAGGGGGTCATTATGGTCACAGCGTGATAACTTCAAGATCTCCAAGGAAAAAAAACGCAATTAAGCGTTAGCGTCACTGCTTCACATATACACACGCTTCCATTTAGCGGGAGGTGGTGTAATTGTTTACCTGGGTTCCGTTACCTTCATTATCTGTAGCTAACTAGAGCGTTTCAATTTACGTTTTGCGCAATACGTGAAACGCAATTAAACAGCTATAGTTTGCCGAACATAGCTGGATAACGGGACCGAAGTGCGCATGCGCATGAACCGGTGCCGCTCACCGTACGCACACCATTTTTCAGACTTAACCTTACCGTATTAGCGTGGTTTACGTAGTGAACGTAAAACATTGCGGCGGTTTCGGAAGCCCGAAACCACCGCCGTTAGGTGATTTTGGCAAAGTAGTTGAAATATTCACTTCGTTCACAGCAAATGCCCGTTTAAAGTGGCTTCACTAGCCTTCAGTTAGTTTTGATGACCGAGGGTTACAGATAAGTTAGTGTATAATTTGACATAGTTCCCCAATGCGAACGTCCCTCGGCCTCACTAGAAGACTGATGTAAGCAAATCAGCAACATAAACGTTCTCGCGTTTATTGTGTGGTTCATACTTATTTATTTTCTTATTACTCAAAAACTAACACATAACATTGATTCGCGCGGTGACACAGACCAGCATTGCTGTTTTCTTTTTATTTCACTTTTCTTTAATTTATTCAACCACTGATAGGTGGCACCACCGTTCCAACTGGGGCACGTAAACCACGTAAACGCTCTTCCAGTAAACTTTAAGACGCTGTGAGCAACGAATCTTTACGGCACGACAACGCTATTTTCTTAACCCACGCTATGACACTCGGTAAACTGTAACTGTCTATTATTATATTTTTCAGTAATTTCCACGTAATATTTAAAGAAAATTATCAAGCTTTGAAGTTAATAATTGTGTTCTTCCCCACCTTTAAGTAACTTGCTGGCAATCATAATAAAATATGACCTCAAGCAGCAAATATCGAGGAAGAGCGTTCATGTTTAAGCACCCGTATGTTATGTCTCGGGCACAGGGCACCCAGTCAACGACTTGTAAAGTTAAACTCTTCTTATTTTCGAGATTTTTCTCCTGTGCCGGGATAGTTGTTCATCCGACTACAATTCTCATCTCGAAGTACAAAGTACAACCTGTAATAAGTGCGCAATCCCATGGCGAAGTGACAACTTGTTAGCTCGGCTCATATGACGAAGGCTAAACAGCACATCTTATAAAGACGCGCATCGGAGACCAAAGTGCCGGAGGAGATGTTGAGGGTCATAGCCGAGCCCGACAGGTCATCACGAAACAGCGTCATTGACGCTGTCACTGTGCGCGTGACATGTGGCCTGGTTTTGCGAAGGGGCTTCTCAAGCAGGGGCATTTAAATTATGTGCATAACCATATGTGGAGCATACTGTGAGACTACATGCGAATCGGGGAAAACCCTGCACAGATTGTTTCTATAGCAATGCCTCATGAATAACCGAGTGCTTACGCCGTCCCAGTGCTGCAACGCGGATCGATACAAGAATTGTGTCGTTGGCGAGGCCATTATTTTAGTGCCACTTAGTATGGGCCGAGATAGGGGAAAGTTATAAGTTCTTCAACACTGCGCTTACCTTTATACTGAAACACTGCAGTTTGATAGAATCACCATCTAATTCTCCTACTGCGATATACGTTTTAAATCTAGTGGCGTTGTAGTCTTTCCCGTCTGTAATATCTGCTGTGACAACCTTCAGTTCCATGCTTCGGCTATTAATGGCTTCTGAGTGCTAGATCGATAAGCAGCTTGCCCTTTTGTATAGACGGAAACACTCGTTCCTTCGACATGACTACGCAGGTTTTGTGTTTTGTATTAACAAGCACTCTGCCTTGACATTTGCGTCGTGCAAAATGATTGAACTTCTAGATGCCATGGATTTCCATTTGTACTCGACCTCGATGCAAGCACCACTAAATGCAATGCTTATCCAATATTATTATCAAATACACCCGACATTACTATATTGTGCATCGTGAGGATTGACAGTTTGACATCTTGCAATTATTTATTATGTGTGAAAACATAATAATGGTGTTCCAACACGTTTCATGTTATAAAAAACGTATTTCTCAGTAGCTGATCGGACCCGTTTAGGCCATCTTTTCGGAATGCTCTGGATGACCACAAGACATCAAAGGTGTCATCTTTTTCAATTCAAGACGACTCATGTCGCGATAATAAATCACCTTTATTAACTACACCTAATCAGCTCTTGTACAATATTCGACCTCAAAGCAGCTTTGCATTTTAGTACCTACGCCAAAGCCTTCGTAGACAGCCATTGAGTTTGTCATGACATGTTCTATTTAATCTTTCTTTTATGAAACGAGAGTTTAAGAAAGCTTTATTGAGAAACTGCATCTTAGTTCAGGCTGATTATATGCAGCACCGAAAATGAGAGCTTTAGTGGTGCCACCTACAAAGAAAACAGCCAGATTGTTGGATTGCTTTAACAGTGGTGAAAATGGCTTGATTCAATCACAAAGTCCAATAAATGAGAAAAGGTTGAATCAGCCACTTGTCTCAACTTTTTTTATTTCTCTTGCGGTGAGGATCAGTTCTATCAGTCTTTAGCAACTTGTGTGCCATCTGTTAAATTATAAGAAAACTGCTTCGTTTGAATAGTTTGTTTGACTAAATCAGGGCTCATTGAGCGATCAATGAAGTTACTTGTTTCTTCTTAGAGAAAATAGTATCTACAGGAAGTGACTCAATTACAAAGTGAAAGCTTGGCAAAGATAAATACTTGAAGCACCGAAGAGTCAACGAAGTAGCGATAATTTACGTCATACACGAAGCAAACGAAAAGCTTCTTTGCAGCAAGTGCCTATTAACATTACAGTATCTAAATTTTTTCACGTAACGTAAGCCTCTATTAACAATACTGCGGTTCTCATGATTGATACTTCACCCTAATGAGCTTCACTAATTAGCAGTGTGACAATGTTTCCTGGCTTTTTTTCCGCGTTTCCAACAAGTGGCTTTGGTATGCAAATAAGTTCGGCTAAACCACTCGAGCTCCTTCATTCCTCGGCCTATGTTAGCTGTGCTTTATTTATTTTCGCATGAAGCCGCTGAACCACGGTCTTCACGGTTTCTGATCGTTAAAGTAGCTAGAGATATTAAAACACGCGTGGAATTGGAATATTGGGCGATGAATGTTTTCAAGATACTGTTTTTATCAAAGATTCGCATTAATGAGTAACGACTTTCTTAATGCGCGAAACTATCACTATGTAACATTTTAAGATAACATTGCTACTAACGCTTTTCTGTAAATTTATGGTTGTGCATTCCTGTGAGACTGAGGTCGAGTGGTGTAATTTGTTGGAATCGCCAAGATAGAGGCTTGAAAACCGACTAAGGCTGCAATATAGTCTGCTCCTATTTTGATGTTTTTTTTTATTATTCAAAACGAAATTTTTATGTGCTTCACAATAAAAACTCTCTTCATAAAAATGCCTCCTCTTGACTTGACTACGAATTTTATTATAAAATTTATTCGAATGCTCACCTTTCACTTTATTAGGTTTGAGTTTCGCGACTGCTTTTAATCTACCAAATGGCAACACCGAAACAACTTTCTAGAGGTGCCAACTTCGTCCAAAAATGGGCTGCACAAAACTGTGAAAAAATTACAAAGCTTTATTCCTGGGCAATATTGCAATGATCACAGCGGCCAGCATTATACTAGTAAAGGTTCCACTTCGATTGCCATTGATGAATGTGGCGTTTCAGAAAGTGTTGCCTTTTGTCAACATATAAGCACGCTAAGGTCCGGATGTAGTGCTAGCCAAATAAAAAAAGTGAGAAGGACGAGTGTCGTATGTGTGACAAAACACAAAAAAGGTGGACGTTGTTTTAAGCGCACCATTGCAGTCGCCGTAAAGAGAATTCAAAAAGAAAACAAAAACGAAATGTCAGACTCACCAATATAACAGCTATCTTTCGTCTAAATCACAATAAAGTACAAAACGCCTTTTTTACAACTTTAATATTTCTAATTAGAAAATTATTTTCTCTGGTCTTGCCAACTCAAAACCACAGATACTTCCGTTATTCACGTAGCTAAAGGTGTGTCTGAAAGGCATTCTTTCATCACCGCGAATGGCCGGTCAAGTTTTCTCCCAAGGAAAAGAGATAGCTGAAGGCAAAAGAGCTGGAGCACAAGCAAAGATACAAAAAAGGCATGAACAAACTAGTGAAAAGCTCCGCCATACTCGAGTAGAGGACAAATGCAGTTTCGTACCATTGTGCTGGAGACGTACGTTGGCCGCGGACTGTTTGCCGATCAGAGTGTTGACAAAGGGCTCGCTAGCTTTGTGCGATGGTCGGATGCTGCTGGAACGACGCCTCCACGGGCACCCATGTCTTTCGATTCGTCTCCAACCTTCCAGGCAGGCTCTTTGGAATACGCGCTTACGCAGTTCACGTTTCTTGAAATATACCAGCATACATTGACCAAGCATCGAAGGGCACCCACGCAGTAAGAGCTCCGTGTAGAGAACATGAGGGCCGCGTACATAGATTGCTTTCGTGGTGCTTGTGTAAGGATGTGCGTGTAGACAGTACTAGACAAAGCTAACTGAATAAAATGCAGAGTGAGCTTGGTTCTCTACGTCTAACGCCCCAATCAATGCCTTTCAAAGTGCGGTCGTTACAGATTAGTGGCCTTCTAAGGCGTCGTGGAACGCCACTAAATACTATTTCCGGAGCAATTTCTCTGTCTTCGATAAAAAATTAGACATGTCAAGGGACGATGACAACAAACAGAGACAGAATAACTGCAGCGCTAGGTTTTCGTGTTATGGTCAAGTTTCTGTTTTACAGTTAGCAGCGCTCTTGTTTTTTTTTCAGCAACCGAGTCGCACGTGTGTGAACATGCAACATAATCAGCTGTTTCCTTTCTAACTTAGACGTAATCTTCAGCCGAGGTGCTTGAACGTCGCTCATTTGAACGCTTCGCAGAATTATCTCGCTCACGTGCCAACTGTAAGGATAATTTTTTTAAGCTCAAATATTTTTGCACAAAATTCATACGCCTTCTTTGACCTTAAGCAGCATCGAACGTGGAAAGACGTTCTTCGCGTTTTCAAGTCAGCCTGCCACTGCAAGAAGAAAAGCCCGAGGAAAAATAGTGAGTAACACAGCTAGAGTTCAAAGGAACATCTTGCAAGGTTATGAGGAAGCTTTTTTTTATTTGTAGTGGACATAATTCGATTTTTCTACGTGCCCAGTATGTCACAAGGATGCCCTAGAGACACTGACCTAAAGTTCTTTACTAAACAAGCTTTGCTTCATCTCAGGATTTTCTTTAGCGATGACAAGCCTCAGCTTACGGCGCACAACACCAGGTTGACGATGAGCCGGCAACCTGGATTGTATGTTCTTTCTTCTTGCCTCTTTAGAAATAATTTCCTTTGTTTTATATTTACGGTTGCACAACTCTTTTTGAACATTCCCTACATAATGTTACACAAAAATAATGACACTTAGGCCTAGCATACACATGCATTGCGGAGCTTCGCAGCCTCTTTCACGCTAAGGCTTTGTACGTATTACACTATTATAATATGTTTGTCTACGCACCCAGAGTGATTGTTAGCACAAGGACATACGGGCACCCCACATCAGTGTATTCGGCGGAAGGTATGAATTTTGATCTTCTACAGTATCTATAGACCTTGGTATGCTCTTTTCTCCAATCTATCTCCTTCTTTGCGTTCAGTTTCTTCGGTAATCACATAATCTTGCGTAATCACATGGCAACTAAGCTCTCTCTGAAAAGTGTGCTTGTAGGAGTGTCCGATTTCAAGAGAATATGTATGCTTTGCTCTAAAGTTTCTTACCTTCTTGCTTTGTTTTGCGCATATAAGACAACGTTCCTTTCGCACCTTCTCTGGCGCCAACGTATAGTGTTTCTGGGTTCTGATCAGTCTTTGGTCTTGCGGTATACATGTTAAGTTGCTTGACACTAGTGAAATTAAAAAGTACAACAACGTATCTGCCCTCCAGCACTTGAATGCTCAGCACTCAGTAAATCTGAACAGAGAGAAAGTTTGATGGAAAATTTCGCGCTAATGTAGTCGCTAGTTATAGTCTAGTTATTTATGCTGTTATAAAATGCAAATATGTGCGGATATTATTGAAGACCAAGTCTGAAACGACTTTTCTTCGACCTTGAAATTATGCTGATATGCTACACACACAACAAATAATGTGCCTTCCAGCCTTTCACGTGCTATACCTTCTATTCTCAGGTATTATTGTTTCCCTAGCTTGTTCCCGCCATACTTAGTGCGATTGCCTCAATGCACTTAATCCATGAGAGAGCGCTTGTACAGGATTTGTGCTCTGCCTGTTTCCTGAGTGTTACCGGGTGGCGTTTGGCGCAAACCTTGCATGCAAGATATGCATTACTTGTAGAGCCAGTCATAAATCAAATAAGTACACACATTTACAAATATCTCACATATGCGCTATTTCGTACAACAGCGCAGAAAACGTGACAAAGAACAAATAGGAAACAGCGCTGACTAACAATGCCTCATAGACCATTGAATAGGTAGCGCTGTATATAGGGTGTCCTTTGTCATGTTTTTTTTTCGCGCTGTTCTACCGCAATGCCTAATAACCAACTAGTCCACCTAAGAATCTTTGGACATACGGTATACGGTATTTCCCATATGGCAATTGCGAAATTTCTGACTCTTGCAGCCGAAATCTTGGTATTAGTGTCGTTAACCTTGTTTCTTTTTCACCACTTGTGTAGTTTACCTATTTAGTTTGAGCCCCTTGTTTGCCCCTTGAATATTAGCAAAAATAGAACCACACGTTAGGGTGCTTACAAAAAACTGTCCATATAAGGAATAGCTTAACTTACGAAAATAACTTAATTAGAGAACTAAGTGTCAGTCAGTAACTAGCAAGCACGTCAAAGAAAGCCCAAAAGTACTAATTTTCTTCTCAACCGATCCACTTATTTGTGGCTATTCACGTTTAGGTAAACAATAATTACTATGATGTGCTTCGTAAATGCATGAAAATGTTTTGTAAAATGTCCTTTGAGAATAGCACATGTTCGTTCATGATTTCCTCGAAGCGCCTGAAACACATTTGACGCTATATAGAAGCATAACTTTGAAGACCACATTCAACAAATGCAAAATGTTATGGCAAAGTTCTCGAAAATTACCTGCATCATTGTCTGTCACGTCTCACTAATATTGTATTTAACAAAAAAAACCAACCCTTAAACTTACACTTCTTTCCTTCTGTACACAAAGAAGCACACCAGGACCAGAAAGCATGCCTTATAAAAATGTTTCGGGTAACTTTAATATCTACTCCCCTGTTCTTTTCTTCTTTCTCTTCAAGCTCTTTCTCTTTTGCCCCAGTGCAGGGAAGCAAACCAGATGTGAATTTCGTTGACCGATCTGCCTTTTCTTGATCTTCTGTCTTCTGTTTAATTACAGGAGAGAGAAGATCAAGAAAAGACACATCGGTCAACGAAATAATTTTTTAAAGAAAATAGCTAATAGTTTGGTTTCTTCCGATCAATTGATTTCAAGAAATCGAAGAGCTGTTGAAGTCAATATTGAAAAATGGTAACCGTCATCGACAGTATTTGTGTGCCCGCTATTGTCCTTGTTTTTTATATGTCTGGTGCCACCCCAGTTCTGAGTACACGTGTGATATACGTTGCTTTCACCACTTGCTCTTAGACAAACCTTTATTTTCGCATTTGAACGCACGCGTAAAATTGCTTCAGTTGAATCGCGAAGTTTAGACGTCAACATTCCATTCCATCGAGCACCCAGGATTAGTAAGTAGTTTGAAGGCCGACCTCTCCTCCTTCTCATTAAACATCTTTTTCTTCTTCTTGGTGGTACTAAGTAAGACGTATGCTCCGTTCCTTCCATTATATAAACAGAATGAACATTTAATCCTCCCTTATAACGTACTTTTGCTGGCTCAATGTTATTTGCGACCTCTCATTTTGATTTGTATTTATCTGCTCCATGAAGTGGTTCTATAAGCTGGACTATTGCCCTAATTCTTTCTCACTGAGGGCATCAGTTTAGTGTAGTATAGTATTTATTTACAGGTACTTTACAGGCATTCAAGAAGGCATTGTGGAAGAGAGGGGCGCATTATGCAGTCTAAAAACAAGCACTATTCAAAAGGATAAAATGCTATAATACAGTAAATAGATGGCGCAACACAATACCCTATAATAATAATACTGCACACATAGTATAAACGTGAATACATGTAGCAGCATATGGCTAAAATATTAAATGATGAGGACAACGTGTAATAGTATCGCAAATGATCTACAATCACCATTTTCGTGCGTACAAACACAAAGAGTATTGCTAAATTGAGTAAACAACAAGCTATTTCTGCATTTCTGTGCGTTACTTGCCTGGTGTGTTTTCGGACCAAAACAGTATGTTAGGTAGATGGCAAGAACTTGCCTTATAAGAAATTATTTTTTTTTTGACAGGCTAGCTCAGACAGACGAATGTTATATAGCCTATAATATGTTAGCTTGATTTGAATCAGTGTTACAAAGTTTTTGAAACATCTGTGAGTACAAAACTGTATTTATTATTTATGTCTTGGTTCAATCAGGGGCAAATCCCACCACCAAACAATTATAATGTCCGTGCGAACACTCGGGCTAGCACTATAAACATTTTTAGCTAGAGAAATGTTCTTGTTTATTAACTTTTTTCAATGCATCAGCCATATTTCAAGAAGCTTCACACACCATGAATGTTCAAAGGTTATCAACCAGGAATTGTTGTGTTAGTAAAACAACGCGGCACTATCCTGCCTATGCATAAACTGCCACTGCTGCAGGGCCGTAAAATACGTCCTAGTCGATAGCGTTGCGTTTCCTCTCAAACCTTTAAAGTCAGCAACATTCATTCCTGTTCCTTCTGTCGCAAGCGCTGCTCAAACCACCTGTTACCAAACTTGTTAGAATCCCATTGCCGGTGTCAATCTGTAAGTTTTTAAGCTTTCAGTGGGTTATTGACCCACTGCCTGTGTAAGCATGGCTGGTCACGCCTGATAGGTGGTGTATAAAGATATGTTATATATCATTGCTTTCTTCGCCTGTCGTCTGGAACCAGTACTCTCCTAGGCCGATACCCTATTTTTCGTCTCTCATCTCTCCTGGCCATTCATGTCTTTTAAACTCTAAAATTCAATTGAGCTGAAATAATCAGGCTTTCTTTTTACAATTGTATATGTCCTTGCACTGACGTACACGTCCTTTTCAATGACGCTTGTTCGTAACTCCATGTATGCATAATAAACATAGATGAATGAATCAATATCTGAAGAAATTAAGAAACCCTCAAGCAATTGTTGGAGTAAGCTATAGCCTGGCTGACCATGCGTGTGACCAAAAGTGGCCCTACGCATTCCACATTACTCTAGCTGCTGTTAAGGGGAAATTGTGCCGTACATAATTTGAAGCACAGTCAGACGGCATCGTAATTTATAGTGTTGACCACTTACCTCCCTCCTGGTTTGCAAAGCCCTACCATCTGTAGAACACTTATTAGGCTCTTCATATTCCTAAGTTTCTGACATCGCCCGTTCAGAAACGTCGGAAACACAGGGTAGTATACGTCGAAATTGACTAAAACGCTAAGTAAATTCATGCTGTTATACAAGAGTTCTTTTCCAAAATGCTTATCACGCCACCACTCCCCCCTTCCTCCCCAAATTTATTTCTTTAAAAGTGACAAGAATGAAAAATAACACATTGAACGAGGCGTGACGAAGCTTGCGTACTGACCTGTGTCGCAGGTGTGCTCAAAAGGCTTCAGGTAGATATTACGAGTTTAAAATTGCATCATGGGCCAATATCTGTCAATCATTCCCAGGGTTCCGGTCAGCTACCGCCATGAAAACGAAAGGCGGCAGACGCTACGACGTGTACATGCTTCAGGCCTTTTTAGTGCGCAGCGAACAAGCGACCTCAATAATTCCTTTGACAGGAAACACGTTGTGATATTGGGCAATATAAACGTGACAACGTGTCTCTTTGGCTTACTTAGCCATGTACGTAAACCTCGCATTTTAATAGAAGTAGTTTTTTTGGAAGAGCTAGAAAGTGGCGTTCATACACGCGTCATAAAAATGTCTCATTGTAAGAGAGATGTTTGTGTGAAAATTGAGGAAGACTGTGCATGGTTAAAGCAAATAATGACGCTGGCACTTCAGATGAAGATATGCTGGGCTTGGATGAAGAAAAACAGGACGGAATGTTCGTCTAAACAACGAACTACCTTCAGTTGGAATGGTAACTCAAACATGGCAGAAGTTCAGGGAAAGAAGGACGCTTGAAGAGATTAAAGATATCTAAACACCGGGTGTCACTAAAGTGGACATTTCGAGAGGTTTCCTTGTCTTCTTCTCGCTTCAAAGAAGACAATACAAACTTGTCCTAACGCTGGCTACAAGAACAACGTCTGGGTAAGTATTTTCATCTCAATAAAACGATAGTAATTCAAGAAAAGTATTACTTTTTTACGTTAATGTATTGACTGACCAATTCAACAGACACGAAGTAACGATGATTACAGAAATGAGCACACTCAAATATTGACATGCAGGCTATAAAGGATAAAACAGAAAAGCACTCGTAGCATCTTAAATCTCGGCTATAATCATTACACGAGCATCGTACACACATCAGTTGTTTGAGATTGTCTCAATAGAACAGCTGAAATAAACCAGCGATACAACAGAGTACACGATAACCACCAGTACAGTTACCGTATAGTGTATGACTAAACGCAATTACAACGTCTTCCCCTAAACCATTTTTTCAGTGGAGCTTTGGGCATGTACAAAATACATAATTTTTGTTGTGAAACATCAGTTGTCTTGCCCTATTACAGCGAAGCCATGGTGAAACCAAAATTCATTGTTTCAATGTGCAACCAACTACACGCACCTACGTGCCACAGAAATGGCGCAAGCTTCTCTACTGACCACTGGTCCACTAAAATAGAAAGAATTGTCCGTGGGCGAAAATGCAGGTGCCACGCAATAGCTCAAATGTGACAACTCACCACACGTCGACTAAAAATGAAGAAAGGAACACACCGGCATTTCTTGGCAGACGTAGCCAGCAATTGAGATAAACAATAGTTACCCATTTAAGTTATCCCAGTCACAGACAGCACGGTTGCACATTTCGCATTTGCTTGTTAACTCTGCACGAATTCCTGCGCAGTTCTTCAAAGGTGATATTTCAACATTTAACATGCTACGAAGCCTCAATTATAGAAAACTCATCGACGACATATAGGGCGAAAGGAGGTGCTTCAGAGTTACTATCGGGGACGACATTCCAGAAGCCAGTCTCGTGTGTTTGTTTTGTTTGTTTGCTTACTTTTTGGTTTCCAGCAGTGAGCAAAGAGACCCCAAAAATAAGTGTACACGATGAACACTTCACCTTATTTTTTTTTTAGTCACAGACCCTGGTAATAGTCCTTACTCGGACTTCGCGTGCCATATCTTCCTTTTAATTCATTAATTCTGTAAGGCGGTAAGTCCAGCTAATTAGGCGTTCGGCTGAGTTCACCTAATGGCCCACCTTGCGCTCAGAGCCAGCGAAATCGCCCCGCGGCTTCCCAGAAAGCATCCTCATTCGGTGTCTGCTCTTGCACGAAGCGGCCTTCAGGCCAAGCAAAATATCCACATCGAGCAGCCACATACGCAAGCGCTATGCAGCTCGTGCATCGCCTCATTGCACTTTACATATCCCTTTAAACTTATCTACTAGGGCTTCAAAAATGCAAGATTTTTCGTACCTGCAGTTGACATGAAATGTTTACGCATCGTGGGTTCAGAAAAATTACAAATAAATACGCAGCTTGGACAAACTGACCGATATTCTGATAATTATAATAATAATTCGTTTGATGTCACGTGCTAAAACGATGTCACAATTATGAAGCGCGCCAACGCTGAAGGCTCCTCAAAACTTCGACCTTCTGGAGTTCTTTACTGCACACAGACATCGCACAGTACATAACAATCTATAACTTCGCCTCTGTCGAAATCTGATCGCTGCTGCCGGGATCGAACTGGTGACTTCTTTGTGCAGCAGCCGAGAACCGTAAACAACGTATCAACTTGCCAGACGATTAGTATTTTCGGTATTATGGCTTTGGTAGCAGATATAAATGTCCAGACAGCTAATTATCCTATAATTCCATTGATTACTGCATCGAACTATTTTGATTTGGAGTTCCCCCTGCTTTCTCCCTTTGTCTGCTTCCTTCGTTTTGTTTTAATTCTGCAACTGATAAGCTTTTGGTGACAGTGGCACATAAAAAATTGACACTAGTTCGAGCAAAGCTCACTTTATCGCACAGTCCAAAACGTTTTGGCTAGAATGCATCTTATTTACAATGTCAATGATTTAGCCATTATCTTATAGTACATGACGACTCGTTTTCACTATTTATTCCGAGGTTCGTCTGATGAATGCACGTACCAGAGACCGTGATCCGTGCGGCTGAATATTGATGGGCAATTATTCTCCCTGCCCTCTGAACATGAGCTGCGAGCAATGTGCAAAAGCGGAAAATTTTATTTTATGGGGAGGTAACGAAGCTATTAGACAACACAGATTTTCGAGTGAGGAATTACAAAAAGAAAGAATGATTACACTCTAGCACTCGTCGAGCAATGAGCTTTAATTTCAACTGCTGTCTTTTATTATTCATTCGGGCTTATAAGTTTTAAGTTCTTTTTTTTCTTATTATGTGTAGTTTTGAAATCTCGTTTGCAAAAGTGAATGCATAAAATGAATGCCGGTCTGCGTCTCGTATTCGGTTTCACTAAAGCCCGCCAAGTTTTTTTTTTAATTTTTTCTCACCAGAATTACGTATTGCGTATGCAAAAGCGAAGTTGTACCAGGGGTTCTCCTCCTACGCTCCAAACAGGCGTCAGCAAGTTGACATTCACTTCCGTTCTACATCACAAATATTCAAATGCTAGTTCTCCGCGAATAATGCCTTCGGGCTTGCTTTGGTTCACTGGTGTCGACAATGAACACTCGCTTGGCGAGTGTTCATTCATATGGTGGTTCATTCATATGGTGGTGGTACACTCATATGGTGGTTTTGGGACGTTAAACCCCACATATCAATCAATCAATCGCTTGGCGAAAAAGAAAGGTTGATGACATCAGGCTTGGAGCGTAGTCAAGCAACAGGAGGTTAGGTATCATTACCACACAAAAAAAGCAAGTTATTTTCCCTTGCCACTCGCACTGTTTGTGTTATGACTCAATCGTTCCATTTGTCGAAATGGTGTCGCATGTTATTGGACATACGCGTCTTCTTTTTTTTTTCGCAGCGTACACGGGCGTTTCGACATGGCTTTGCGAAAGTGTGAGCCGTATCCGCTAAGCGATCGGTAAACAGTGGCGGCTCTTAGTACATATATGGAGCAGTTTTGTATTGCCTCACTGTACAAGATTGAATGAATAAAAAAAGGGCAGCATATCTACGGTGTGAATGATGGATAGTGGGGCGAAGCATCCGTCCGTTCATTCGTTCTTCCTTCCGTCCATCCATGCGTGCGTCTGTGTGGCCGCCCGTGCGTTCATCCACCCGTCCGTGCGTGCGTCTGTTCGTGTGTGCGTCTGTTCGTGCGTCCGCACGTTCATCTGTGCGTCCATCCCTGCTTTCGTCCATGCACCCGCTCCAGCGTCAGTCCATGCGTCCATCCGTCCGTGCAGCCATCCGTGCGTCCGTCCATGCATCTGTCTGTGTGTCCGTTCGTCCACCTATTCAGCACTGCAAGTACCACCATGTCGCATCTTTTCCTCATATATTCCTCATGTAGAAGCACCGCCACACAGCGGACATTCCATGGACTGAACGAGAGGAGGCATATGCACACTTTCGTACGGCTTCCGCTTCGTGTCTACTTCCCACAATTCGCCACCTTGAGTTCATGGTATATACTAGTTCATTGTATTCATGGCACTGCGGCCCAACGCTCACTAAACCTTTCTAAAACCTAGGAGGTTACGCCCAGCGAGTATAATGTAGCAACCCTATCTTGTCTTCTGTGCGTTGTTGAACAATAAAAATTCGCAGCGTGCGTGTTAACTAAAAGCCGAATTCTCCTGTCTCTCATTCCCCCTCCGCAGCCATTGGCATGTAGATTGAGCCCTATCTTTTATTGTTCAACAACGTACAGAATAAATCTCTCAGCGGCACCACCTTGGAGGTTAAAATGTTAAACATGTTACATACTACTACAACGGCTACGAGGGACGAACGGGTGCCGCTATAAGGAGCTTCGCCCATGAAAAATTAGCGCAACTTGCATTGAATCGTGCAAGGCTAGGTTATGGCAGAGCTGGTTGGCAACTATCGCTGGTCCGTGGCTTGGCTAGCTGTTTACACTCTTACTATTTTCCTTCTCACCCCTTGCTATACTACACTATAACTAGTTATACTTACTCTTTTTTTTTCTTTTCTCGGTCATTTTTTTTATTTCAACGTGTCCGGCATTAGTTGTTTTGGGGTGAGAAGTCATGGGTTCGACTCTTGTTGCAGAACTTTTTCTGTCATCTGACCATGCGCATTCTTGCAACGTCATGTTCGTGACGGAAATACGATGTCCCGGTAGACCTCGGCATAAACCACTTTCATGTTAAAAAACAGATGTAAGTAGTTCTGTTGTTGTTTGTTTTCTCAGCTATTTTGCTGCGCGATTCATGCTTGAAAGATGATAAAACAAGTAGAATAGTGTCGCTACAACTTCTCTCTTCTAGCACTTGAATTTTACAGGGATATTCGCCGAGCAACAAGAAGGCCAACTGATCACCATAGCAAATCAAGAGCAAGAATGAGAGATGACGAGTCAGCGCGAAACGGAATACGTTTTCCTGTTCAACTCATTTCGATTTACAAGCCAACAAAAGAAGTCTGAAAGCTTTTTTTTTTTCTTCCTTGGCTCGGTTCTGTGGAGATCAGCAAAGACGCACTCGATAAACAGGCGTTGCTACTGAAGATTGGGCTTACTTTTGTCGAGTGGCGTATTATGTGCTTACTTGGTCTGGAGAAGAGAACGCAGATACTGGCATTTATTTCAGGTCCAATCGCATGTGCGGCCATCTCTACATTCTCTCTTTACTTCTTGCAGGATCAAGACACTCTGCGGCTACAGCTTCTTGTGGAGCTCATCCATAGAATGTTTCCGTTCAGCGGAAGGTAGTAATAATGACACTCGTAGCTGAAGGGTGTCGGAAGCACGCAGAGAAGAACAAAAAAAGTTGTTTCTTCAGTAAATAGTGTAAAGAAAAGACATTCGAAGCTGCTCGGATGTTTCGAAAGAGAACAAAATGCAATAGCAATATACTAAGATGACTTCAGTTTTTTCTAAGAAATGAGTTTACAGAGGCACTTCGCAGAGCATTAACGTGAATCACAATGTGTCGCAATCACGCTAGGAACTGCAATGACTTCCTTCTCTATGTTCAGTTTCTCTTATAAATGTTTCGTATTATTTCACGAACACCAAAAAGTCATGCCCTGAAGGCAATATGCATCTGCCTTGTCACGCAGTATATTTCGCATGCTTTGAAGGCGCTGTAGAAAACATGAGATTTTCTTGATGGTATAATTCTATGTTGCGACATGTCTCAGTTGTTCCACTTCATTTGCAGATTGTTCTGTTTGGTGGGTGTGAAAGCACAAGCATAAATTTCACGCTCACTAGTTTGGCTGTGAGAAATAGCAGAGTTAATGGCTTATGACATGGCGATTTTGCCAACTATGGCTTGAGTCGGTTACAGAAATAGGCAATAAGAAAGAAATGGTGTATGAGCAAGATAATGAAGAAGTTGCCTTTTTTTACAATCAATTCTTTGAAACTTGGCACAAGTAATTTAGACTTTCCAATTCAATTAGGATTTATAAGTAGAATTCCTCGACTCCAGCAATTAGCAAAAAAAAAAACGTTTTTGTTTCTCAAAAATGCTGACAGACCACGTCTGAGTGAGGTGCTTAAAGGGAAAGTTTAAAAAAAATGAGTCTGCGCATTTCCCAGGGTGAGTTGGGGACACACAAATTCTAGAAATAAGTACTGTTTCAAAAAAACATTTGGGAAGAATTTATTTTAGGAGGAACCACCGACTTTTTAAAGATCAGTGTACTGTGTGTATTCTGAAAACCTCCGAGCTCAGAGTCGTAAAATTAAGGAACAGTTGGAATTTTGGTGTCCTTTCTGTAATCTTTATAGGGATAACACTTTTTATCTATATTTTAACACAAATAAAATGAAGCTTTAACACTGAAATTTGGGAGAGTGAACCCATGAGTTTTTTAGTTCACCAATCATTAGTAAGTGCATACAATATCGTTATTACACTCTTGGTAAATGCAGTATTTCCAACACAGCCAATCTAATTTTCTCTGTCCTAAAAGGCATATTCAACAACGCAGGAGAAGAGAGACAAAAAAATATGAGATAAGTAGGTTAAATGCGATGAGTAGAAAACTGACAGGCCAGAAGCAAGCTTAAAAATGAAGAAAAAATATGAAAATGTTGCAAAACCATTTTTTGCACGAGCATTGAATAAATACTTCCTTAAGTGCAATATAATGCATAGAGTTTTCAGACAACGCGCAAATTATCAAAAAATTGTTGCTCCAACTATGTGCTCTGCACTTAACTGACATGGGCGCAGATAGGAAAAAAGATTTTCGGAAAAATTTGAAATAAATCTGACTGTGTCATCTCTCGTAGTACGAGCTACTAGATTGAGAATAAAAAAATTTCTGTATTATATCGAGAACATTGTTTAGTATAACCAGCTCATAAATAGCTACAGGAACAGGGAGGGATGTCGGAAACTACTAGCTTCGGGCAAGCTTTATACAATGGCTAAATTTTAGAATAGTCATTGCATTTTTCAATCAGATAACTTGAACATTCTTAAATTGAAATAACTTCATTAATTTCTTGAATAAAAAGAAATTCGAATGCATCTCATGTCTGCCTTTCGTGCTACGTGTAGCAGTTTATTGTTAATATTGAAGCAAAAATAAAACAAGACAACTGAGATGCGTAATTAGGCCTATGTTTGACTTGCTGCCATACGCTGGTGGAAACAGAAAGAATGAAGAAGAGAGAGAGAGATGGATACAAAGGAAAGCAGGAAGTAATCAATTATTGGGATAAAGTGTGTGCGGTGGTTGACCTCAACTGAGCACGAGGTCGAAAGTCGACAATGAAATTTTTGTGAAGGTGGTTAAATAATTGTGCTTAAATAGCACCAGAACGGCGTTTTCATTACAAGATCAGATTGGGATACGGTTGTTCGCTATATCTGCATATCTGAGATATCGGGTGCCAAAACTAAGGTATTATTATCAGGCAAAGTTTATATGAGGCAATGGTAACTCTTGCCCTGAAAATTCTAGGTTATGACGCCATGTCTGCGTAAAGCATATTACGAGGCATATTCAGACCTGCGATCAAAGCTGCGAGCTCGAATAAATCACCTCAATAGCCGTTCAGCCACAAAAGCAGGCATTAGGTGGCTCTTTCGCTGTTTCTCCTGCAAGTTACATTATCGAGAATTATACAAACGTAAGTTATCAAAACCACAAAAGAGAAATTTTAGAAATCTAAAATAAGCACTCGGTCGGCAAATCACGTCAGTAAAAGCACTGAGTAAAATATAGCCGGCAAGGATCAGTGTAATATGAATAAGCTATGCTAGCGTTTTTCAGTATTTTCTCGGCTTCGTGGAAAGTGTCCCGCTTCCTCAGCACATTACTTAGGAATATATATATATATATATATATATATATATATATATATATATATATATATATATATATATATATATATATATATATATATATATATATATATATATATATATATATATATATATATATATATATATATATATACATATAGCGTTCGCTGGACAGAGCAAGATAAGACCATTGAGAACATATTGTCACGGGGTCGTGACGTGGCCGAAGAAAGAATACTTTGTGTTGGGATTTAACTGTTTATTTGAGCGAACCTGTGCCCGGTAAACGGAAAGTACGATTACAGTAGCAGTCTTGCACAGATAGCAGTCAACGGAGCGTCCACCGTCGATCAACTACTGACAAGTGGCGAAGTGCGTCGGCATTTATACTCTTGCCATCGAATGTTCTAGCGTTGTCGCTGGCGGTGCCGTAGGTTCCAGAATAATCTGTACAGTTCGCAAAGTGAGCGTCATCTTATCGAAATGATCTACTAAAGTCCGGCAACTTCTCGAAAACTGCAGGCGCAGTTTGCGCTCAGAATTGTGTAGTGTTTTGGGGCGATAACAAAACTTGAGAAGTGGAACGTGGCAATATCTTGCACGTAATATCAAGCTTACCACACGTTTGTTTATGGAGATTTGAAGAGGAGGGGAAGAGAATAGCAGCGCCGTGTCGCCGCTACGCAATAATGATCTTCTCATAATGCTGCGCATAAACATGAACGTAAGGGCAAATTCGTAGGATGTGACCTCGGTGGATCTACATTAGCTGTCGATTATATTAGTGCATCGTACGATTCCTCGTCATTTATTCTCCATTCTTTGTAATATTCGTTAGCCATTCCTCATAATCGGTAAATATGTGCAATGTGGTGAAAGATAGCTTTTACACGAAAAGCAGGAAGGACAAGGGCCCCTTGTTTTCTTCGCGTCGACTTCACTATATTTCCTTTTAACGTCCTTTCCTTTTTCTTTCTCTGCTCAATTGTACAGGCTTAGTAAGTACGGGATGCTAAGTTACCTGTAAGCCACACTTGTGCGTCACCGCATCCGAGCCGTCCGCCCCGCCGTGGTGGTGTAGTGGCTGAGGTACTCGGCTGCTGACCCGCAGGTCGCGGGTTCGAATCCCGGCTGCGGCGGCTGCATTTCCGATGGAGGCGGAAATGTTGTAGGCCCGTGTGCTCAGATTTCGGTGCACGTTAAAGAACCCCAGGTGGTCGAAACTTCCGGAGTCCTCCACTGCGGCGTCTCTCATAATCATATGGTGGTTTTGGGACGTTAAACCCTACATATCAATCAATCAATCATCTGAACCGTCTTTTCCACATTTTTCCATATTCTTTTGTTTTTTGTTACAGAACAGCTTTAGGCCTTCTGCCAACACCAAGAAGCCGGAACCTGCTTCCTTACGTGGTACTCTGGCAAAAAAAAATGCGATAAGCTAACAACCTTCAAGAGCGTCGAACAATTTTAGCGAGACTGGATGCGTAATCCACCTTCCGAGTAAAGAGGGTCTTTGCCGCGAACGACTCGTGAACGAAATGTAAGAGAAGTACCACCTAAACTTGCTTTCCAGCAAGTCGAGTCCTTGTCGAGGTAATCACCTCGTTGCACCTTGATCAATTATTAAAACGAAGTGCCGAGGAAACCCAGGCGGGTGCAGCATTACTGTGCCCTTGCACGACGCTAAAGCCGTGAAGTCGCCGACGTGCCGGTAACTCGCATCGGGAGATGAAAATTGGCTATCGTCTAAGCGACAAAAAACAAAGGGTGCGCAATGCTGGTGCATCTAAAGAGCCCTGGTAATGTGTTTCAGCTTTTAATACTTTTTTTGTCTGCACGTGTGATTTGCCACACGTGCAAAGCATTCCGACGAAACTGCAATTTCTGCGTTAAGGACTGCATTTGCCAGCTAGCTCAACAAGCTTTACTAGGCTCGCCACAAAACTAAGGAATCCCATTGTTTTTTTTTTCATTCTGCAAATGAATGAGGTTGCGTCTAACCTAACGTGTGCTGTATACCACCGGGCCACGGGGGACTGATGCCGCGCAGGGTATCCAGAAGTCGTCCATGACAGCCAGCCGCTTAGCTTGCACGAAATGAGGCGAATTAGACAACGTGACATCGTTGGGAGGTGTATGGAGGGTGTTTTTTGTATGAGCATTGAGAATGCGGAAATTTCTAGAGTGTAGTGCTTAGGCTCTCGTTCCTGCATTAATGGTGTCGCCGTCGTCGTCACCGGCAAAGTGAACGACGATTAAAGAGAGCAAATGTGGAGCGCAGTGTAGGATGAAGGATGGTGATAACGAGGATATCGTGAGAAGGGAAGGAAAGTGGCATGAATATACTGTTCATCATTTTGGGACGAAAAACATCAGTTATTATTATTATTATTATTATTATTATTATTATTATTATTATTATTATTATTATTATTATTATTATTATTATTATTATTATTATTATTAATGTTATTATTTTTATTATTGATATATAATTGACCAGATTTGTTGCACTACGTAACAGACATAAAAATGATAAAAAATAAGTAAGCAGGTAGAACTGAGCATGCTCGATAGCAAAATATTTCATGTCGCGAATTTATGCTATGAAGAACTTGGTCTTCTTTAAACTTACAGTGCTATCCAATATGTCGAAAGTGCAGAGTGCTGGCTTCCAAACAAGGGAAAACACATGTTTATGCGAAAACCCAGTTACTATGTGATTTACCTGTGTGGTGAACATGAACCTCGCGTCCTGGATAATGCGAAAAATACGAGCGCTCCTGTAGAATAAATCGAGGGAATTCACGGATGGCACACAGTACAGGCTCACAAAATAAATTAGGTAGGCTTGTGTTACTCACAGGACCACAAGGGCGTAATCGTGTGGCGAGAGCACCTCATTTCACCACATAAAATGAACATATTTTTATATGTAATGTTTGTCTTTATTCGAGTACTTCATACAAGGGCTGAATCGTGCGTTTTGTAAAACGAAAATCTTTTAGCACTTTATCAAAAAGCAAGGAACTTTTTTGGTCTTTCATTATTGTTTTTGTATTATTGTCCTAAGAATTACTAAAATATTTTCCTCAAACAATACAACACTTTTTGAGACACTTTTTGAAACAAGTGCATGGCGTCACCTTTGCTTTTAGTGCCTTGTAAAACACGCGGAATGTATGCTTTCATTTTTTTCTTCAATTCCTTCCCAGAACAGTGATTGCAGTGACTGGTGTAGTATTTAACCTTATAAATAGTGCCCTTAAACACAAATAAAAAAACTGTGGGTATTGTATGCATCAGTTATTGTGAAAACCAGATGAAAGACAAATTTTTCATGGTATTGGTAATTATAGGTTTATGAACTCACTGATGCGTTGGCTCACTCGGACTCATTCAAACTCAGATCAAGTTACGAGTCTGTGTCTGAGTGAGTAAGGGGGAGTAAATGCTTTGGCGACCTTGAGTCCCAGTGAGTCTAGCTCGAGAAAATTTTTGTGAGTCTCAGTGCGAATGAGCCCTTTGAGCAAACTACATTTTGTGAGTGAGCTTGAGTGAGTTTCACTTATTTCTGACGACCAATGGCCCTCTCTACTCATTTTCGGCAGTACTACGTGCTTTACCTGAGTTCACGTATTCTCACACGTATCCGAAAGCAGTATTATTCTCACTGCAAATTTATTGATCAGTGATGTGAATAACGTTGGGGGGGGGTTGCCTTGATCTCCCCCACATGCCGACTATTCCAGGAAAGTTCTTAACAAATATATTGCAACGAGTATGAGCTGAGTGAGGAGAAAAGAAGGAAGACGTGAACTGGTGGAGGTACTGGTGCAGTAGGTATTGGCGAAGACGTGTATATCTACTTGTTTGGCAAAGAGAGTCTCCATTCAGTTGTTGACGTGATCAAGTGCTGCCGCACATTTGAGACCTTGAAGCAACACTGTATCACGCCTAAGTTTGGCAGGGTGAAGAATGTTGTGACGGTTGCAGGCATTGAGGACAGCTACGGCACTACACCAGTTCACGTTTTCTTCCTTTTCTCCTCCCTCGGCCTATACCCGTTGCATAATCTTATATCTTGTCATTTATTTCAAGAAAGATGTCCTTGACTGGTTTTCAGTCACTCACCACTCATATTTCAAGATATTCTGTGAAAAGACGAGAAGAGCAGCACCTATTACATTAGATAATGGTGTTAAAGAGCATTGACACAATAGTAGAAAAAGCTTAATCTGGGCTAATAAACTCGTGAGTTGACTCAATTCAACTCACCGATACTCACTTAAAGCCGTGAGTTTGAGTCTGAGTGATTCCAACTGAGCAATTTTCTCATGAGCTTGAGTCCAAATGAGACATAGGAACAAAATACTTTTTCACAAGTGTGTCTGAGTGAGTTCCACAAGTTTCGCCGACCTAATATCAAAACAAAGAAATAAAAAAGATGATCCTCGAAAATACTTTCCCTAAACCAGGCAATGCTATGATATTCCACCGAGACGATGGTATAGTCTCTTAGTTTATTATGAACAAAGAAATCAATATACTAGCCCTCTATACTCATACGTGCAAGACGATGTTCACGACAAAACCAGCTTACTATCGCCGTTGCAAGGCTTGTGGAAACCCCGCGTAGCGGAAGCCTCTGTGTCAGGTTTCAAATGTTGAACTGCTTTCTTATAAACGAAACTTTCTAAATCACCCAACGACACATAATCGTCGTTGCAAGGCTTGTGGAAACCTCACGTAGCAGAAGCCACCATGCCAGGTTTCAAAAGATGAACAGCTTTCTTATAAACGAATCATTCTAAACCTCACGAACGTTTTTCTTTTAAAACGTGCACGAAAACGTTTTTGGAGTAAACACATAATGTATATTTTAAAGCGGCATAATTCTTTCTCTTGTTTTGATGACTACACGATGATTTAAGCTTTCGAGGCGCACTTAAATACGTACAATGAATCAAACACAAGGAAAAATTTATACCCCAATTAGAACAGGGTAAAACATGGAAGTATTCCTGAAGTTCACAAATTTCGTTAACATTTTTTTAGCGAGAAAGAATGCTCATGGGGGGAGGGGGAGCGAAATCTGCAAAAGGCTTACCCAGCTGCTTCATCACTTTTTTGTAGAGACCACTGCAGGAAAATACTATACATGTGACTTTTGTAAGAACTGGTTGAGGTGCACAGCCACTAGAATTGTCGGTAGGCTGAATGATGGCGCATCGCACAAACCAAAGCTCTTGATCCGACTACAAAAAGCAGTGAAAACTCGGGCGTAACGACGTGTGCGCAGGTAAAAATAAAGTCGCACACTCGACGCTACTTAAATCATTGCTCAACTTTGTCAAACAAGGGGAAACACGTTTTTAGTTTGTCGGAGCTTACTGCTGTACAAAAATGTATGCCTACACAAAAACAAAGAATATATACGCTTCGATTCACATACTAGTATACTGTTACATTATTGCAGGTCAGCTGTATGCACAAGTGTTCATATAACGTGACTGTTTTGATTTATTTTGACTAAAGCTTTGCGTTCTAAACAGTGGTGTCGTTTTACAAAAGACTTTACAAAGTTATTTTAGAAGAACCGATCATTGTGTGATTTGGTGTAACATTGTGGATGGCATCTTGCGCAAAACAAAACGAACAAAAAGGAAAAAGAAAAGCCCGGAGAGGGGAGTGCACCTTCCCATGCTCTCTTCCTTCTTATTCGAAGTTTTTGGCGCAAAACGGTATCCACACAGTTATTGTTGTGTATGCACGTGTGTGTGTGTGTCGATGCTGGTATAAGTTCCGACAATTCTTGTTTCATCGGCAAACATCACTAAAAACACAAAAAACAGTAAAATTCTGAACTGCAGGACACACTCAAAATTTTTCTCTACTTCCCGAAGACTTGTAAGCAAAGACACGAAAAAGACTCACACAGTATCTCTCGCCTGTAACCGTTACGTGCTGCTGTCGTAGTTACTATTTTGTCCCCGCTATACCACTCTTCCCATTTCAAATGCTTGTCTGTTTGATCCAATAGCGGGGTTATATATGCATTAACTAAGTTCAAACAAAAACATTCACCAGTTGCCTAGCGACATCACAGATGAAGGGTAGTAAACTGAAAACCATGATGCACACGTACTTCAAGAAGGCTGATCGCATAAGTACGCTGTGACAGTTGTTAATAAAATACCTTTTGATAACGACTTTCATGTAAATTTCACGTTTCAACAATGAAGTTTTTTTTTTTCATTTTGCGCAGCACCAAAAAGAATTGACGAAAAAAATTTAGCCTTGACGTGTAAAGTCTCATCGTCGCTGAACTATGAGAAGAGGGTGGAAAAGTCGTTCCTCTCCATGTAACTAAGAACCGGCATCAGTGAACGACGGGAAAATCAAAGTTGATGCTCGTGAAGATACCTCTCGCGTTTCCTGTCAATATTCGTAAAATCCCAGGAAGCTGAAACGATCAAGATTGCCCTTTGACATCGCTGTCAATTTCGCTTCGAGACAAAGGGACACAACCTTGCATTTATTATCTCCCGTTATCACGACACCGGTGGTTGTAACTTTACCATGCCTTAAAAAAAAAAAAAACAAGACTTGCTCTTAGTGTCAAGTTCTGGTATTTTGTTACTTTGACTTTTATATGTTAAGGCAATAGCCTCATATTCCTCATGAACCATGCGAATTGATGGTCGGCGTCTTCAGGATTGGTTCAAAAAATTTATTATTACGCGATGACGACACACTGCGACATCGTCAGAACGTCCTTTGATGACGTCATCATTTAGTCCAATGCGGGCCGATCACGCCGGCACTGCAAAACCACGTGAGGTGTATAAAGGTTTCAGAAAGGTGCGGGGACGGGGGGGGGGGGGGTCAAAAGAAAGATGAACGCATCGACTGGAAACAAAAAGAGAAGACAAATGTCGCATTCGAGGCTTTAGGAGATGTTTTGTTCATGCGCACCTCTCATGTAAAATGTTCACTTGGTAGCGCTACAAAATGCCTCTTCACAAAAATCCTCTTTACAAAAATCTCTATATATTTTCATAGGGTTGCGGCTTTGAGCAGTAGAAAGGTATTTCGACTTTTGCTTCATCTGAATCACTTTGCATTACACGCAGGTGTGCACACCTAATTACGTGATCAGAGACAACATACATCCTACACATATTCGCCAACCATGAACAATCTAAACGTGGTTTCTATTTACAGGGTAGTCAGGAAAAATAAAAGAGAAGAATACTTTTGCACATACGGTAACGTTACACCCACTACAAAACACATTACTTAGACATTCGTACCACTAAAACACATAAAATCTGTTCCTCTTCAAATACATCTAACATTTTTCACCATCTAGCAACGACTTCCTACAAAATCATTTATGCTTTCTATCTTCCTTTTTTTAGCGCCTTCTCATTCTTTTTCTTTCTTCTATTCTTCCTTAACACAGAGAAATAGATATGGAAGCGTCATTACACGTGCCGTTCAACAGTAATTACAAAATGTGCAACAGTGGAGCTACCCGGCAACTAAAAAAAAAAAGACACTTCCACACGTGAAGCTGTCGCGTTGTACGTTTTCCTGGCGATTTTTCCTCTATGTTTTTATATAGCTATGACCTTCTCGTCACGGCAGATGCTGGTGGAGGAAATCAGTTTGTCGAAACAGGAGAAACGAGCGTCGCGCTCTTATGGTTCCCATTTTATTACGTAAGATATCTGCTTTTAACAGCCTGAGAAACGAAAAAAAAAAACAGCGTTGGACGAACAATGCACGGAAATTGGTTAGCTTCTATCTGTTCATACCTGAAAATTAATTCTGTATTTTTCAATCCCCTCAAGGCGTGCCTGAAAGTAATTAAAGTGCATCTCTCTCGCTTGAGTTATTATCTCACCTATTCATATCACCAATTTTCTCTCTAATGACATAAAAAAACTAGTGTGCACTGATTAGCGTTCCGTTGTTTAATCAATATAGAAGAAAAACTGCGACCATTTTACCTTAGCTACTCCTCGCTCGTCACGCTGACGGGGCTGCGCATCCCAAGTACGGTGCAGTATTTTTCTATATGCATAGTCGGTCTCAAGACATTCGCACCATGTTTAGCAAAATTTTGTTGCGTAAGACAGCCGCCTCACTTGCCAGCAATTAAGTTACCCAAATTATGCAACACACAGACACTGGTAATACCTTGTATTACTGTACTGGGAAAATACTTGAAAGAAAAGGGGTCAGAATCGCTACTCTCCTTCCTTATTTCTTTATTTATTTCTTTATTTATTTTTGTCACACTGCGCAAAGCTTGTTCCTGTTTCCTTTGTTCATTCGGGGAATTAGCCACCCACGCACTCAGTCCCGCGACACTTCAGATTGCTACAGGCAACAACGACGACAACGCGTTCATCTTCAGGCAGCAGTGAAACGTGAGTCCCCGATGAAAGGTAAGATTGTCATATCAAAAGCGGCTAAGCACCAGCAAGTCCTCTAACGAGAGAGCATCAACTATTAGAAAATGGTGCATAACAGTACATCCCACGTAGGCGCTCTGTCCTGCTTATCCATATCAGCAGCACCACTTTTACCACTGGCGACTGCCGGGCATGCAACTAAAAATGAATCATAAAGTGAACTTTATTTTCTGATGTCACTGGTAAGGTCGCCAAATAGAAGGAAAAGACGAAAAGCCGAGAGGAGAATGGTTGCCGCGGAAGATATCATTTCCCACTTCGCATGCAAGTGGAATGCACTCGTGCCTTTTTTCAGGTCCGCTGGCAGCTTAGTCATTGCGGTATTCGTAAAATTTTGTTAACTATTCCTTTTTAATTTTTTCGTGTGTTCTGAACGGGCCAAAGGTAAGCTGACTGATTTGTCTGCAACACTAAACTCGATCGACTCAAATGAAATGAATTTTTCTATTGCACGTTTTGTAATATAAAGAAAAAAACAGACATTCACGTAGTGCGAAAGTGTCAATTTGTAAAAGAAGCCTCGATTTACAAGTGACGGTCGGACGTAATGAGAAAACATTGTGTGTCCGTGTTTTCCTTTTTATTTATTTTTATACTATTTCCTTTTCAACCTCCTATTCCCCAACCCTCGTGTAGGGTAGCATACCGGATACTGGCATCTGATTAACCTCCCCGAAGAAACCATCTTCGTCGATTACAGACTTGCTCGGCATGGCTAACTGTGGCTTTCGTTCTCTGCCCACCACAACTTGCTGTCTTTCCAGTAGCTGACATACCAACCAAGGGAGATATCTGAACGCAATATAACTTGTAATATCGCTCAGCAAGTGGCAAAATGAAGCGAAGGCAAGCGCTGCGTACTCAAGAGAACCGTTTCCTGTGCTTCGCCTGATTTAACACTCAAAAAATTAATAACAAAAAGACATTTAAACAAAATAAAAGGCCTTTGTGGTGGTATCACATTTTTTTATTCGGAATAACTTGTGAAAACTAACGAATGCGAACATCCAAATCAAGCTCACTTCGTTTAACCAGACTTTAGGAGGCCCAGCAATACAAGCGGGCGTGTTCTATGAAACCGAAACTATCGCTGAGTCAGCGCAGCTTTGTGGACCGCATTTCTTTGCGCTCGTGTGCACTGTTTTTTTTTTCATTTCTTTCCTAATTTTATGGTCAAACTTCCTGTACCAGCGACACTTAAAAAGCAATGCAAGCTAGCGTAGAAAGTACTGTTAACTGTCAAGCATTATTCACAGAAAATTGACTCCAGTTTAGTAGGTGATCCATAAAAAAACCTAGGGGCCTGCAAGACGTGAGTCGTATACTTTCAGCGTCACTTCAGCCACCGTTGGTGTGTGCGCTTCAAACAGCACCAGACAGGGAGGTCGACCTAATACCAGCAAGCCCAAATGGAGGACGAAAAGAAGGAGGTGGCTTTAGACTTTGAGTCCACTTAGGCGAATGCATTTCACACCATTTGGCTTTTATAACACATGCAAACCAACCTAGCATCGAGTAAATGCTCAATAGGGAACTGTTGCCGGCTGATTATAAAACATACATTTTTAAATAGCCATATTGGTCTAGAGACTAACGTTATTGAACAAATTAGGACCGATAAAGCTTTTTTAAGAGCTTCGTTGTAATAGGTTTACCATCTTAACTTTATTATTAGGGCAGAAACCTAAGGCCGAGGTTCCGTACTTGAACATGTCGCCAAAAGTTTCACACTAGAATAGTAATACGGCGTTTCAGATTTCACTTTTTCTTCCGGTGTTTCAGCCACGTCGACCATTGAACATTTAGCGAATTGCGTTATGCCATTTCTAAGGGGTCCTTCAGAAAACATTGACATTTAGCTTTACCTACAAAAACCAAGCCTGCCCCAGCATAGGTCAGTTCAAATATACGACGCCATTGCCAGTTGGTGCGTGAACTTCGAGACGGTGTTGCCACCTGTGTGTTGCTTTTGCGTGTTCTTTCATTTGCCAAGAGCCGTATTGTGCAAAGGGTGGCGCTTTTCAGGTTGTGGAAGGACAATCGAATCGTACTTTTTTTTTATGTAGCCTACCATTAAGTAAAAAAATGGGGTCCTCTAAGGCATCAGCTACCCGTCTACATCACAATGTGATGTTTTTCGTTGTAATTGTCATAACAGTGCAATAAAAAATATTTATATGCACGCTTGTGTACTTTTATTCTTGTTTTATTCTTTGTTCGCACATATATTCACAATCGTACACTATAGTGTACGCTGTTCATCTCTTTTATACGTATTTATGTGTGTTTTTTTGATGAACCCATGGATGGCTGCCGTGTGTATGCTTTGAATTTTTTTTTACTTATACCCCCCTCACTGTAACGCCATGTGGCGCTGTGGGTATGGCCTAAATAAATCAATAAATAAATAAAGGTACGCGCATTCGCACACACAATGAGTCTTGCTATAGAAATTTTCACTCACCAGGAGTCCCTACTAGCCCTATTGCTTTCGCAGAAGTGCCTCATATTTTGCCAGATAAAAAAAAAGAAAACAAAAACGCAAAAAGATTGTCGCGTTTGGAACTTTTCTGGGCGACCACCGGAACGTGAGGCTTCGCTTGGCGCCTCGACGTTTCCCGAAACGCTACAAGATTGCACCGACTCCCAAGCACGACCTGTTTCGTTGCTTTCGAAATTGATGGTGACTCACTTTTGAAAGCACTGTTCTCGCTTCCTTGATCTTTTGAACAACGCGATCTCAATCGAACCAATTGCGAGCCGTTCTGCTTTCATAGCTGCAATTTAAAAGTGGGCACCATTTTTACGAAGGAAAAGTGGAGAGAGACTCTGAAGGAGGCTGCGAAGAGGCACGGAATCGTCCACGATGAAACGATGGGATGTTTATGGAATCGAATATCACCGTCCTACTCGGGAAGTCGGTATCAGCACATTTATTTTTTCTATTCCTTTTTTTTTGACAAAGGTACATAAGCTTCCCACGAATTCAGAAACCTGTCTTTGAGAGTGGAATAAATGATAAAGTTTTCAGGCGACTTTGGTGTCCTCCTGTACGCGTCTTATGCGAAATAAATTCAGCATAATCAAAAATTCGCGTGTCGGAACTGTTGTGTAAAGATGTATTCTTGAATGTCATCATTTTTTTTGTAAAGCTTTCAGCGCAAGGTTATTTGTTGAACACGGAAACTGCGTGTTGTTTTGGAAGCGTAACTCTTCGTCATTGTTTCATTGGATTTCAGGCAGCTAACATTTAAATTTTCCACGAGTAACAGTTACTTTTTGTAAGCTTTGTCACTTTAGTGTCGAATAGTGTTAGTTCTGTTCTCGCGCTATAACTATCTTAATGTCGTACCAACTTACCCAAACTGCCACACTTCTAAGATAGTTTAGAGTATGAGGTGCACTGTTGAAATTCACGGTTTAGTATGACTATACTCGGAGAGTGTATTGGCAGAGTAAAACGAGAGTATGAAGAAGTGCTAGAGTGCTTACCAAGAACGGCTTCCTTGGGCAGAAATTTGCGTACAATAAAGCACCAGATATCATAAAGACGCATAGCGTCAGCAAGGATGCAAAAACGATAGCGAAGTGCGACCATCTTCAAGGAAGGAAGGAAGCAACAAAAATGGAGAAGGCAGGGAGGTTAACCAGAAAGACATCCGGTTGGCTACCCTACACTGGGGGATAAAGGAAGGGGACAAGAAAGACGAGAAAGAGGGAAGAGAGGGAAAAAAGGGGGTGGGGGAGAGACTGACAGTAATTTCACTGCAGCGTGTAGAAATCTACCGCATGTCAGAGGCGTTCACACAAGCCTGTCTTTCTCAGGAAACGCAGCAGGGCTTTCACTGCCTTGTGGGCTGTCGAGGCATGTGTACGTTGCTGTAATAGCACCTGCACAGAAAGAGGCCGATCATCCAGTCGCCGCATTGCGTTGGCAAGTACTTGTCTCTCTGAGGCAAATCGAGGACAATGACACAGCAGGTGTTCGATATTTTCGTCGGTGCCGCAAACATCGCACGCCGCACTGTCAGTAATTCTGATTAACGTGGTATATGCTTTCGTGAAAGCAACTCCCAGCCAAAGGCGATAGAGAAGCGAAGCTTCACGTCGATGTAGGCCGGGTGGAGGCCGGAGTTGTAGTGATGGGTCGAGCTCGTGCAGTCGTGTACGTCGTATGCTTTGTGTGTTCCACTCGGTCAGTGTGAGACTGCGGGCCAGTTGACGAATCTGCCTCGCTGCATCCGCTCTTGAAAGCGGTATCGAAACACTGTTCCCTTCTTTATGTGACGTGCGAGCAGCATGATCCGCAGAATCATTGCCGCCTATACCACTATGCCCAGGTAACCACTGAAAGACGATGTCATGGCCTTTTTGTATTAACAGGTGGTGTAGTTTCACGGTTTGGTAGGTCAACTGGTCGTGGCATCCGCGTCGGAGAACTGATATCAGGCACTGTAACGCTGGTTTTGAGTCAGAAAACACAGCCCATTTACCTGGTCTTTCTTCTGAATTGATGTGTTCCAGTGCATTGCGCAGAGCCTCGAGTTCTGCCGTCGTCGAACTCGTCACATGTGAAGTCTTAAAACACCGAGTTATCCCTTGTGATGGTATAACCACTGCTCCACCTGAACTAGACGGCGTAGTAGAGCCATCCGTGTAAATGTGCACGTGGTTACTGTAGTTTTCTTCCAGTAGGGATAGACTCAGTTGTTTCAGGGCATGTGTCGGTAAGTCCTATTTTCTCCTCATTCCTGGAATCATTAAGTGAACTCGCGGCCGGCTCAAGCTCCAAGGAGGAAGCAGTGGCTTTGATGCAGGTGCGTATGTCTCAGCAAACGATGAACGATGCTTGGAGACAATAGTGCCGTATGTCGTGCGGGGCCTTTCAGCAGCTAGACTCGCCAGGTGGTGAGAAGGGGTCCTGGCATAATGCCTGAGGTGCATGCGCATTGTCTCGGTAATAATATGCGTATTTATCGAGTGATCTTGAGCGATGGCAATGGTTTCAGCCGTTGAAGCACTGCGGGGTATTCCAAGGCATATCTTAAGTGCTTGGGCTTGAATGCTCTGAATTGCGCGCAGGTTGGTCTTGCCGTTGTTAGACATTGCAGGTAAGCTGTACCGTAAGAATCCGATAAACAGCACCCTGTACAGTTGTAGCATGGATGATATGGGCACTCCCCAATTTTTTCCTGCAAGGAATTTGAGCATGTGGCATGTTGCGATCAGCCGCTTCTTCACATAGTTCACGTGTGGAGTCCACGACAGGTTTCTATCTATTATGACTCCCAAGAACCTGTGGCTTCTGCTGAACGATATGTATTCTTCATTAATCGATATACTGTAAGCAGACATTGGTTTCCGCGTGAACGCTACCACTGCACACTTTCCGCAGGACACCTCGAGGCCTTGTTTACGAAGATAGCATGACGCCATTGTAGCAGCCTTCTGAAGGCGGGCGCGAAGCTGAGGCCTTGTCACACCTGATGTCCAAATGCAGATGTCATCAGCATAGACAGAAAGTTCTACAGTGCTAGGTAGCTGCTCGACTAGACCAATGAGAGTTAGGTTGAAAAGGGTAGGGCTTAGCACTCCTCCCTGAGGAGCTCCTCGGCTGCTGTAATAATCAGGTGTTGGGCCATTCGCTGTCATCACGTAAAATGATCTCAGCTGTAAGTAGCTGTACACCCACATATATATCTTGCCACCAAGACCTACTGTTTCCAAAGCACTAAGGATGGCTTCATGGGTGACATTGTCGTAAGCCCCCTTAACGTCTAGAAACAGGGCGGCGCACAGTCTCTTACAGGCTTTCTGGTGTTGAACATATGTCACCAGATCAACAACGTTGTCGATTGATGAATGGCCGCGCCTGAATCCGGTCATGGATACTGGATAGATTTCGTAGTGCTCTAAATACCACTCCATTCGTGTTAGAATCATTCGTTCCATCGTTTTTCCCACACAACTGGCAAGTGCGATAGGACGGTATGAGGCAATATCCAAAGGAGATTTACCAGCCTTTAGAAGTGGAATGAGGCGACTTGACTTCCATGCCTGGGGAACAGTACCAGTCTGCCAGGAGTCGTTGTATAGGCGTAAGAGTGCCTTCCGAGCTTCGTCTCCAAGATTACAAAGGGCACGATAGGTAATGCCGTCAGGACCGGGTGCTGAAGAACGTCTGCACAGAGCCAGTGCCGCCTCTAGCTCATCCATAGAAAACTGGCATTCCATACGGGGATCACGTGAGGGTGGGTTGTCAAAAGTTCCCGTTCTTGATACTGTGAAATTGGAATCACCGGCAATTCTTCTACAGAAAGATTCTGCGACGTCAATCTCTCTGCATCGAAGGTGAAGTGCCAGAGATGTAAACGGGTGTCGCTGACCCAAGGTTGTGCTAAGACCCCGGACAGTTCGCCATATCAGTGATAGGGGTTTTCGTGGATCCAACGACTCGCAAAAGGATGTCCAACGTCGCCTAGCCAGTTTATCCATGTGCCGCTGCATTTTCTTTTGAATGCGTCTAGCCAGCCTCAAATCATCCATGCACTTTGTCCGTCGGTACCTTCGTTCTGCACGACGGCGTATTGCGCGAAGTTTCTCAAGCTCGATGTCGAAATCGGTGCGCTTGTGACTAGTCAAATGTGTATGCGTGGTATTCTGCAGGACATCCTTTATCGAGTCCTCTAGGTTATATGATGAGCCGTCGGTACAGCAGTCTTCCATTAACATTTTGAATTTCGGCCAATCGGTGTACTTGAGGCCTCTTGAGGACTTGGAGCTGGTGAAACCTTCTATACACAGGTAAGTTGGTATATGGTCGCTGCCCCGCGTTTCCAGATCCGAAAACCAGTGCACTTTCCTGATAAGTGAGCGAGAAACCAATGTAAGGTCCAGGCAGCTGCTATAGGCTGATCCGCGTAAATATGTAGGGCTTCCATCGTTACAAACGCAGAGTTCGTACTCCGAGGCTAAGGACACCAATTTTCTTCCTCTAGAGTTGTCCCTGGAGCTTCCCCATAGGAAATGGTGGGCATTGAAGTCGCCAGTGATCACCCATGGCCTTGGAGTCGATGTCAGAATACCGCGTAAGCGCTCGCAGTCAAGGCGGCTTGATGGAGATAAGTAAGCTCCGATAATCGTGAAAGCAACCTTATCCTTCTTCACAGTAAGGCACACATACTGATTACCTTCATCAGGCGAGACTCTGTGGTGAACGTAAGTGAGGTCATGGCGCATGAATACAATAACTTTGCTGCAGTCTCTGTGAGTGGAGGACATAAAGCACTCATATCCTGACAGCTTGATTGAAGCACATAGGTTGGGTTCACAAATCACAATAATGGGGAAGCGGTTCACAAATACAAATTGTCTAAAGTCAGACATGCGCGACTTCAGTCCTCTGGCGTTCCACTGAAAGACAGATGCATTCTTGACTTCCGCTCGAAACGACGGTGCCTCGCTGGCCATGGTTCTACCTTAGAGCTGCAAGCACCGGACTCAGGGTGTCCAGCACATGCAGTGCGGTCTGCGCAGCAGAAGTCTTCATATTACTCAGTAGGACACGCATGGTACTCATCAGCGATTGCAGCAAGCTTATCACTTGATCTTCATTCATCGCATCACTGGTTTGAGGGGTCGTCGAGGGCGGCGGGATTTGATGCAGCTCCGAAGTAGGTTGACGTCGTGGAAGAGAGGGCCACTGTTCGGAAGGCGCGACTGCTGTCCCTTTCTTCAAAACGTCTGGGATATACCATCCTTTATAAAACAGAGCGCACATCAGAACATGGGACAGAAAAAAACCAGGACAAGTGCTCTCAATCAGCTGATGTTTCATTGCAGAAGCAGAAGAAATATAAGCATCCATAGGAGGTGCCATAAAAGAAAGAGAAGAAAAAAACATGATCGAATTGGACACGTATCTATGCCAAAGATTCATGCTATCGAACAGGTAACAGAATAGACGGGATTCTGACACATCCGTTACCTGCCGTCACTGTGCTGTGGGCATTCATTTATTTGTAGACAGTCCAATACATCTATTCCAAACTGAATGGGAACTCTGTGATTGCTATCAAACCTTTTGTTCTGGTAGTATAGCATAGTACGATACCCCTATAAGGCTATTTGACATCGTTTCGGTAGACAGAACACCTACAGTTATTTTTTCTTATGAACTTTTCAGTTTATGTAGATACAAATAGTAAATATATTTATGACGGAAATATGTGATTGACTCATCACTAGTTACGCTACTGCAGGTAAATGTTTCCTCTGCGCAGGAGGATTCTTCGGCTCGGCGAAGAGCTTGGCTTGAATATTTTTGAAGTTAAAAAAGGTAGAGAAATGAACGCTGACGACATGCATCTCAAACTTTAGTAACATAATAACTTTACAATGATGAAGGAGTCTATGCGAAAGTTTTGCGTGAGTTGAATATACCGTTGTCACTCATAGAGCCACTATTACCCTATATATAGTATATGGTAACCAGGTACACAGAGTGCTTTCACTGAGGCCGCTCTTTGGGCCACCTAGCTTACGAGGCTTCGTAAAACTGAGGTTACTTCTGTACGGCGGCCACTGAAAAGAGCAGGGTCCACATACACGATTGAAAGTTAGCTCTTGTAAATGCTTTATACAAAGACACGTGTCATCATACGGAAACAAAGATTTGTAGATGTGAGTGAATCACTGAGGGACCTCAATAACACGCTGTTCGGCCTATCAAGCGCACGTGCATTAGCAAGTTACAAGCAAGAGCATATAATGCTACCAAGTCATGTTTAAATACGTATGAAAGCGATATAGTAATGCTGTAGGTGCTTTTCAAGATTAAAGCCTTAAATGCTTTGTCAAACGCAAAAACTAACGTGGAGCGTCAGCTACCCACGTTGACGGCGTCAACACGAAGGATGCGAATAACAGTCATCATTACGTGACGACGTCAAAGTATGGCGTCGTAATGACGTCACAGGTCACAAAAATTTGATGCCATGATGACGTCACTATGACGTTATCACACGCCACCATGTCTTGCTTGTTAAAAGGCAGGCCGATCGTGAAGGCACAGCAAAACAAGTTCAGGAGCAGGAAGCCTACATTGACTCCGATCTTGGAGGCATTGCAATGCCACGTAACTTGCACAAAGATTTCGAATGAAGTGCAGTAAGATAGCTTCGACTTCGGTTAGAGCCTCTCTCTCGATCCACATATTTTAATCTCCCTTACCCCTGCCTCAGTTTAGGGGGACATAGTGGTCCTTCTAAACGTCCCTGCCTTTCCTTTCCCTCCTGTTCCTTCCTTTCCCTCTTAGAGTATACCCTGAAGCGGATTCATGAAAACCCCAGTTAGTTTCTCTTGTCAGCCGTGCAATATTGTAGATCTTCAGATAAAAGTTAGCGATGTGTGATGCAATAATAAAAAATTAATATACTTTCTTTCGGCGCAGAACGTTCCGGCAAAAAAGACAGATAGAACGCTTTTGCGAAACAACCCACAAAGAAAATATATTCATTTTAGATAGCGATGCCACCCAGCCCAAGTAGCCACCCTTTTGATGCAATAAAGCCTTGTCAAAGCAGTCCCTTCCGTCGCACTGCTTGGATATCAAGAAGCACAGCGAGCCTGATGCAATAACGTGTACGCGTGCATGCCAGGACGAACCGCTTGGAAACAATGTTGAGTCACTGTAATGTCATGCCTTGCACATATAATATGAATATTCTGTTTTTTTCTTTTGCTTTGTGCGAAGTTATTGCCGGCCTTCGGCAGTTACGTAAATGTCATTATTTGTTATGGATCAAGTTATTTTATTTTGCTTGTCATCTTCACTTGGATTACATAACAGCCACTGCTATTGTGTGTCCTGAACAGCTAGTCGCTCATCTGGACCAGGGACTTCAGACGATGGGACAAAATGCACATCACGGCGTCTCATTCTTTCCGTGGCAGCTAGGACGCATACAAAAAAAAAAGACGAGAGAGAAGAGTCGACAGCTGACATTTCAATGTTTTTTTTTTCTTTCCTTACTAAAATACATATGCACATAAGCGTCAGGTAAAAGTATGAATCTTCCACGTGCCTTTTAGAACCCATCTAGGACGTACATAATGACTTGTGATATGCCACAGAGAGAGCGAAGGGAATTAAAGTTGAATAAAAAAAGTTTTCTCAACACACGAACATGCCGACACGTGCGCTCTAACATTGTCTTTAAACGGGCCATTTACGGAGAAGAATGCCCGCATAAAAATACTTCTAAGGGTACATTTTCACTCCGCTCATTACCTCTGAAATGTCTTGCATGATCTACCTGATTGCGGAAGTAACCAGGTGTTTGATGGCACTTCTTTCTTGCCTCCATTTTTTTCTTATTTTCCTCTTTCCTTCCTTCGTTCTCTTCTTTTTATTGCAATAGCAATTATATAGAAACACTCGGCACCATCTGTCGATGACGTCATGGCATATATATCCATATGAAAAGAAGCTGGTACACGTAGGAGAAAGGAAGCAATTCCATAATAGATTGCTTGCTGTCTCGTACGTGTACCAGCTTCTTTTCCTATACCCGACCCATTGAAGTTTCCCACTGAATATATATATATATATATATATATATATATATATATATATATATATATATATATATATATATATATATATATATATATATATATATATATATATATATATATATATATATATATATATATATATATATATATATATATATATATATATGCGCTCTTGCTATATCGCGAGAAAAAGCTGAGAACACGCTGATATTCTCCCCGAGATTGGCATATAACACCAGCGGTAAATGGTGTATATAAATAGCTCGCCACTTCTATGACGAAGGACGTGCGCTTTCGACGCTTAGTGGCTAAAACCGCACGCTGTGTTAGCCACCTAGCTATGAATAGCCAATTCTAGCCAATATTTACGCTTAAAAAGCGACAAATGTTGAACAAGACATCGCTTGTATTCCTACGCAGAGCTTTGTGTATTCAATTCATTTAATTTTTATAAAGGCTTAATTTGTAGGCATATTTGACAATTGTACATGCACAAGGTTCTGTTAACAATGATGAATAGTTCGAAAATTCTATTATTACCTATATAATACAAATTCTCAGCGCTAGAAGGAGTACATTAACTACAAGAACAAACTTCTACGTAGAAGAGGTGAGCACTGAAAACAGATGCTATTTTTCGTAGAGAGCACAGAAAAAAGAAATTGCAGAGTTCGTGTCTTACTTGCGGTGCCAAAGTTGAGCCTGCATTGCCAACGGTACCAACGTCGGAATAACTCCAGGCGCCACAGTGAAAGGCGGTTCCTCGGCGGGCCCCCTTTGAACAGCGGGTGGGTGCACCACGAACCAGGTCAGCGTGTGCAATACAAGCGGTGTCTGAAATTGAGTATCAGAACTTTTCACTTCAGCATCTCGCAGAAGTGCTACTTATGCATGAATATGTAAATGGGTTCTCAAATACTACACGGCAATGCGGTACTTTCCCGGGAAGATCCCTAATATTCATCGCATATTTTAGTGCGAAATGCCTTGACCAATAATTTTTATAGTGATGGCATGTTTTTTGTCTTCTTCTCTTGCTCTTTGGCATTAACTCGTACGCTATAACTAACATGAATGGAATTACTTCTGATTAAGCAGCGCTCTATTATTAATAATAATTTGCTTATTTAGTAATCAACGTTGCACTTTTTCCTTAATGAGCTTTCAGACTGTAATAAGGTAGAGCAGGAGCGACAAGGTGCAGCATTCATTATAGTGGGTTGTGCAACTATGGTTATTAGATGCGACATCCACCAAAGTTAGAATTTTTCTTTTTATGCTAATCAACCTCATAGCATTCCAAATACGATTTTAGTTTGTTGCTGTGTCTGCCGGGCCTCTTATACCTTCCATAGAGGCATACTTCTGCGAGGAGTTGGAAGCATCGGCAGAGATCCTCCTGGAGCCAATGAAAATCACCAGCGAGATAGCGCTAGCGTCCACTGAGCAAATGTGAAACCGCTACGGTGAAAAAAGCGAATATTTGCTATTTTATATCGAGCTTAAATAATACATTTCAGTTCTGAAAGCTCTGTGGTAGAGTTAACGGAGCATATTTGCTTGACTTTTATCCTGTGTTTTAGACACACGATATAGAGGACAATAAATACCAACACTTCGTTGTCTTTACAAAAGGGTCGAAGAGCAGTGTTCGCAAACATGGCATCTTTGCAACATTTCCTGGTGCCGCCAGAAAATCAGTATCATCACAAACATTTTTTTGTTTCATTCCCATGACGGTGTTTTTTACGTGGCACACTTGCTCAATTATAATGTATTGCAATGTAATTTCAGACTATACTGACTTTCTACTTTGCCATACCTTGCTGCACTTGTATTTTTTTTTTAAATCAGCGCGAACCCGATGGAGACACGAAATAAGACAGACGCGCTACCAGCGCTCGTACTGTATCTCATCTTGTATCTCCGTCTAGTTCACGCTAATTTTCTAAGTGTGCATAGTTTCCAGCTCACATACATCTGTTCCGTATCACCTTTGTTTTTATGTTAGGCTGTACTGTTCCTAATTTTCTATATGACTTACCTTACACAATGTTCATAGGAAGCTTGCAAACCACTTATAAACATAAATAAGTACATAAATTGACAAAAAAATAAATAAACAAATAAAAAATAAAGGTCAATGCATATTATGCATATTACCTTATTCTCAAATGGAACAACCAGTTCTACAGCATTACACACTTGTTACATCCTCTTAAGAGATTTGTCTCTAAAACAGTGCATAACGTTCCACTCTCTCTATGCTTGAGGCGAGAACGAGATGCGTTACGTGATAGAGACAGGACAAAGCGTTGGGAAGAGACAAAAAGAGCGACGCAGTGCGTGTGATTGGTAAGAGTCACAGCATGCAACAGACAACCGAGCAGAGAGTCGATAAAGGGAACACGCCCTGTCAGAGGCCACCAACCAAGGTATCCCCGAACAAAATGCGTTGTCGTGCATCGGCTGATGCGAGAGTGCGTCAGCTCTGCGTGGGCGACCGTGTCTTCTCGGAAACAACGCTGGCCGGGTACAGCGCTTTCTGTGTATTTATTGGTAAGCGGAGAAAGAAGGGAGCCTGATGTTGCATGATAGAACGAAGACAATGACGTAAAAGGCAGAGATCCCTGCCGAAGCGAAACAGCGTTCTTGGCACCCTGAGATGTGGTTGGCCGAGAGAGCACTATTTGTTTGCCCAAGCTGAAAAATTGGCTATGAGCCACTCTTAATTCTTGTCACGGTTTTGTTTTAGGGGCGAAGCTCCTTATGGCGTGGCTTGGGCGTCCCTCGTAGTACGTAACCACCAGTGGCACATACCCGAAATAGGTATAACATTTGACCTCCAAGGTGGTGCCGGTGAGAGATTTCTTCTGTGCGTTGTTTAACAATAAAAAATAGTGCTCAATGTACATGCTAATGGCTGCCAATGGGGAATGAGAGACAGGAGCATTCGGCTTTCAGACAACGCGCACGCTGCGATCCCCATTAGCAGCCATTGGCATGTACATTGAGCACTATCGGACAAGAAAGGGTTGCTACATTATACTCGCTGGGTGTAACTTCCTTAGTTTTAGAAGGGTTTAGCGAGCGTTGAGCCGCAAGGCCATGAATGCAATGAACTAGTATATACCATGAATGAATTCGAGGTGGTTAAAGGGGGGAAGCAGATACGAAGCGCAAGCCGTAAGAAATTAAAAGCTGAATCCTCCTGTCTCTCATTTCACATTAGCAGCCACTGGCATGTATATTGAGCACTATCTGACAGGAAAAGGTTGCTACGTTATACTCGCTGGGCGTAACCTCCTTGGTTTTAGAAAGGTTTAGCGAGCATTGGGCCGCAGTGCCATGAATACAGTGAACTAGTATATACCATGAACTCAAGGTGGTTGAAGGTGGGAAGTAGACCCGAATCGCAAGCCGTAAGAAAGTGTGCGTGGGCCACCTCTCGTTTAGTCCTTGGAATTTCCACTCAATGGCGGTGCTTCTATATGGGGAATATATGATAAAAAGATGCGAGATGGTGGGACTTGGAGTATTGAATAGATGGACGAACGGACGCACAGGCAGATGCATGGATGGACGCATGAACGGACGCAGGGGCGGATGCATGAACGAACGCAGGGACGGGCGCACGAACAGACGCATGGACGGTCACACAGACGGACGCATGGACAGACGAATGCTTCGCCGCACTCTCCATCATTCACTCCGTGGATATGCTGCAATTTTTTTCCACGTTCATGCTTCCTAGGAGGAGTCCACCAAGAGAGGACGCGCTCGCGCTTTGGAAACTGATGAGCATTCCTGCCCACGCAAAGCATAGCGACCCGTGACCACCAAGTAAAAAAGCCTATTTCTAGAGTTATGGTTATATCCACTCTTTGTCATCTAAGAAGCAATGTGGGTAGAACATCATAACTGTGGGTGGAACAGCTTTACTGGTTCGAGAGCAGTTGTAGTTAGCGTTTGCAATGTATACCGTTTACAGAAACCCAAGGTCTGGAGCGCGTCTAGTATGCTTTTCACGAATTGATATTTTCTTCTCCCCACGCCTGTATCTACAAGAAAAGAAACTTTGAAATTTCGTTTCTTGAAATTTTTAAACTTTCAGAAATGTTTTTCTAAGACATTGATGACCTAAATAATAGGTCTACCAGTCGTTGCTTGCTCACAACTGGTGCGTGTACAGTTACATGCATCAGCGAAAGCAACGGTATTGTAAACATCATAACATCATCATCAACATGTGACTAAATGCTGTGTTTGCTAACGTAGCGTAGCTTGTGACTCAGTTTTGTGTGTCTGGTGTGCACGAAGGGCTAGGCTTGCCTCCTTGCCCCTCAACCTGGCCAGACTGCAGAATTGTTTGAAGCACCAGCCTTCTGTGCGAAATTTGTGCACAGCACCTAACTGCATTCATGCGAGCGATAGCGCGATAGCAAAGGCGTGACAGAACGAAAAGAGAAGAAGAAAAGTGAAGCCACGGAACTCTGCGTCGTGTGACTAAGGCGACTCGTTGCGCTGCGCTGCGTGAAAAACATATGAATACCGACAGTGTTGTGGAAGTGTTGCGAAAATGGTCCTGGAATGCAAGGCCTCTTAAGCACGAAAACGTGCGCGCACTAGACTGTATACTAACTATGTGCGATGCCAGACCCAGACACCCGCCTCCCCTCGAAACTAGTTAATAAGCAAGTGAGACAGGCCGAAGGAACGAGCGCTGAGGTGGTGGCATCACGTTGGAAGCGGAGTCGTTATGCGATCGCCCCCGCTGATCTTGCGAGAAAGAATATGAAGGCAATCTTGGCGATAAGAGCGAGAAAAGAAGCTAGAAGGAGCAGGGTCGTCTTGGTGGAGCTAAATTTAGGCTGTCTAGACAAACAAAGCATCCCGTAGA